>NC_053489.1:671559595-671847095 GCF_905171775.1 Rana temporaria | reverse complement strand
CGGACGTGCTACGCAAACGACGTTAAATTTTAAATTTCGACGCGGGAACGACGGCCATACTTTAAACAGCAATACGTTTGCTGAGTAAAGTTAGGGCAGGTCAAACGACGACTAACTTTGCGACGGGAAACTAGACTAGCAGCGACGAAGCGACCGCGAAAATCCGTCGGGAATCGCCGTAACTCCTAATTTGCATAACCGACGCTGGTTTACGATGCGAACTCCCCCCAGCGGCGGCCGCGGTACTGCATCCTAAGATCCGACAGTGTAAAACAATTACACCTGTCGGATCTTATGGCTATCTATGCGTAACTGGTTCTATGAATCAGTCGCATAGATAGAAACAGAGATACGGCGGCGTATCAGGAGAAACGCCGTCGTATCTCTTTGGTGAATCTGGCCCTCTATCATTATTATTAGTATCATTAATTATTAATATATAATTTTGTCACAGCTGATTGTAGATTTTAGTAGCCTCATACATCCCTCATTCTGTAGAGATTAAATTTGCAAAAACTCCAACTTTCTTTGTATTGAGAAAGCAAAAATATTCCATTCACAGCCTATATTATCAGTTTGATTGCATCGGCTTTTTCTCCTCAGGGGAGTGGTTTAGGAAAGATGGCTCCCCTGAGGAGTGTTATTTTTTGTTTGTTTTTTTAAATCTAATATGACTTTTAATTATTGATAGAATTATTTTAAGGTTTGATGGATTTGTTAAAGTGGACATTGTGGGGCTGATCCACGTACATCGGCGCATTGTTGCGGCCGACGTAGCGTATCTCTGATATACTACGCCGCCGTAACTTACAGCGTATTTTCCTTATCCTCAAAGAAGTTGCGCCGTAAGTTATGGCGGCGTAGTGTAATTTTGGCGGCGTAGGGGCGCGCAATTCAAATCGCTGTGATGGGGGCGTGTTTTATGTAAATACGTCGTGACCCGACATAAACAACATTTTTTTTGAACTGCGCATGCGCCGTCCGTGGGGGTATCCCAGTGCGCATGCTCGAAATTAACCCGGAACAAGCCAATGCTTACGACGGTGACGTCATTCTACGCAAATTCCTATTCGCGAACGACTTACGCAAACGACATAAAAAATTCAAAAATGTACGCGGGAACGGCGGCCATACTTAACATTGAGTACGCCATAACAGCAGCTTTGACTATACGCCGGAAAAAGCCGAACGCAAACGACGTAAAAAAATGCGCTGGCCGGCCGCCGTAACTAGCTAATTTGCATACTCGACGCGGAATTCGAAGGAAACGCCACCTAGCGGCCGGCGGAAATAATGCACCTACGATCCGACGGCGTACTAAGACGTACGTCAGTCGGATCAATCCCAGATGCCATCGTATCTTGTCTTGTGGATACAAAACAAAGATACGACGCGGGAATTAAAAAAAAAAAACAATTTCATACACCCTGGCCTTGAAGGCTTTAACTCATTTAGATGCAGGATATTATTACTATTATTATTATTATTATTATTATTATTACGACTATCAGTAATATTAGTATCATTCATTCTTAGCATCCAATTTGCACTTCAGCAGACCCAATTTTCTCCCTGTGCTGAGCCCAGGTCATCCCGGATGAGCCCCCAACCTGTGACTAGAAAGTAAAAGTTGATGCAGCACAATAACAAGCTCATCTCTCTGTCACTCTGCTCTCTCCTCCTCTCAGCAGACTGATGAGCTCACCTCTCTTTCACTCTGCTCTCTCCTCCTATCAGGAGACTGATGAGCTCATCTCTCTGTCACTCTGCTCTCTCCTCCTATCAGGAGACTGATGAGCCCATCTCTCAGTTACTCTGCTCTCTCCTCCAATCAGCAGACTGATGAGCTCATCCCTCTGTCACTCTGCTCTCTCCTCCTATCAGCATGCAATTTTCACTTCAGCAGACCTGATTGGCTCCTTGTGCTGAGCCCAGGTCATCCCGGACGAGCCCCCAACCTGTGACTGGAAAGTGAAAGGAGATGCAGCACAGTGAGAAGCTCATCTCTCTGTCGCTCTGCTCTCTCCTCCTATCAGCATCCCCCGTGCACTGCACCACACCTGATTGGCTCCTTGTGCTGCTTCTCCCTGCCCCTGGTCTGAGCTCTGCTGCACAGGGGGCTGCAAGTGGCTGACAGCGAGTGAAATGTAGGGTGACGGTGTGTTCTGAATACAGAGCTGTACTGAGTTCTTCTCTGGCCACTCCCACATTTCTCTCCTTTTCTTTTTATATATTTTTCTTTTTATATATTATTTATATATTTTTTATATATATTTTTTTATATATTTGTATATATTTTTTTATATATTTGTATATATTTTTATTATATATTCTTTTTCTTTTTATATATTTTTCTTTTTATATATTTTTCTCTTTATATATTTGTTATATATTTTTCTCTTTATATATTTTTTATATATTTGTATATATTTTTATTATATATTCTTTTTCTTTTTATATATTTTTTATATATTTTTTTATATATTTTTTTATATATTTGTATATATTTTTATTATATATTCTTTTTCTTTTTATATATTTTTTATATATTTTTTATATATTTGTATATATTTTTATTATATATTCTTTTTCTTTTTATATATTTTTTATATATTTTTTATATATTTGTATATATTTTTATTATATATTCTTTTTCTTTTTATATATTTTTCTTTTTATATAGTTTTTATATATTTTTTTATATATTTGTTATATATTTTTTATATATTTTTATATATTTTTATTATATATTCTTTTTCTTTTTATATATATATTTTTTTTATATTTTTTTTATATATTTTTTATATATTTTTTATATATTTGTATATATTTTTATTATATATTCTTTTTCTTTTTATATATTTGTATTACTCTGTGTAGCGCTCCGTGTAGATCTGAATTCTGAACCCCTCCCCCATCTTCCTCCTCATCACGCGGTCCTCACCATATTGGAGTCACCGGCGGCGTGACGAGCGAGTCGGCAGATAAGTGGCCGGGTCGGAGAAGAATCGTTTCCTAACTCGCCGGCAGTGGAGCGATTAAAGAAAAATCCATTAGGTTCAAGTTTATATCCTGAAGCTTCCGTTCCAGCGGGCGAAGGAACGTTCCGCGGAATATTTCTGATTAATACCGCCTTTAATTCCATTCTGCTGAACAAGTTTTAAGGCGGTAATGGGCGACACGTCGCGGCGCGGAGACGGAGGGCGGCCGTGCTGGAAATACTGGAAGTGGCGATATGGGGGGGGGGGGGGGGGGCGATCAGTGATTTACGATGGCTCCGCGCTTCCAGAAACACTCCTGTCAGCACTTTATTTAATGTAAATGGCTCTGAATTGGCGGACTTGTTGGAAGTGATATTGGCACGGGGGGGCCCTCTACTCCGCGGACAGAGAGGAACTACAAGCCCCAGCAGGGTCAGGCTTCACCTCAAAGTGTATGGAAACCCCCCCAAAATCTATTGGCATGATGCCTTACAGGATACAGAAATCTTATTTATTTATTTTGAGAGAGAATTTGTTACAAAGTTTCATTCCTGGGGATCCAACCAATAATACTTCTTGGCTAGCGGGTCATTGGTCAGATAAGGAGCCCAAGGGCCAACTGAAGAAGGGAGCACAGCAGGCTGACAACGCTGTTCCGAATTGCGAGGCAACGGCTTAGTGTTGTCAGCCTTCCAGTCAGGAAGTGCTGGCACCTGGTGTAATTCCCCAGTTTGGCCACTAGATGGCCCCATTGCTAACCTTGACTACTAGAACCATATAGGTTAAAGCCGAAGGCTCCCCCCCCCCCTCCAAGGGTCTACGGCTACGCTGACAACGCCGTTTTCCAAATTGAAAGGCATCAGCTTAGTGTTGTCAGCCTTCCAGCCAGGAAGTGCTGGCACCTGGTGTAAGTCCTCAATTTGGCCACTAGATGTCCCCTTTGCTAATCTTGGCTACTAGAACCATCTAGGTTAAAGCAGAAGGCTCCCCCACCGAAGGGTCTACTGAAGGAGCGAACACAGCAGGCAGACAACACTGTTCAGTATTGCCAGGCAGTGGCTTAGTGTTGTCAGCCTTCCAGCCAGGAAGTGCTGGCACCTGGTGTAAGTCCTCGATTTGGCCACTAGATGCCCCCTTTGCTAACCTTGACTACTAGAACCATCTAGGTTAAAGCGGAAGGAGCGAACACGGCAGGCTGACAACACTGTTCCAAATTGCGAGGCATCGTCTTAGTGTTGTCAGACTTCAAGGCAGGAAGTGCTGGCACCTGGTGTAATTCCCCAGTTTGGCCACTAGATGGCCCCTTTGCTAACCTTGGCTTCTAGAGCCATCTAGGTTAAAGCGGAAGGCTCCCCCCAGGGATCTACTCAAGAAGCGAACACGGCAGGCTGACAACACTGTTCCGAATTACGAGGCAACGGCTTGGTGTTGGCCTTCAAGCTGGGAAGTGCTGGTGCCCGGTGTAATCCCCCAGTTTGACCACTAGATGCCCCCTTCGCTAACCTTGACGACTAAGTTTTGCACCCCTGATCTAGGTTAAAGCGGAAGGCTCCTCCCCCCCCCCCCCCAAGGGCTTAATAAAGGGGCTAACACAACAGACTGATAATGCAGTTATGAATTGTGAGGTAGTGGCTTACCGTGGTCAGCCTTCAAGCCAGGCTAACCTTGGCTACTAGAGCGATCTAGGTTAAAGCGGAAGGCTCCCCCACCGAAGGGTCTACTGAAGGAGCGAACACAGTTGGCTGACAACACTGTTCCGAATTACGAGGCAGCGGCTTAGTGTTGTCAGCCTTCCAGTCAGGAAGTGCTGGCACCTGGTGTAAGTCCTCAATTTGGCCACTAGATGTCCCCTTTGCTAACCTTGGTTACTAGAACCATCTAGGTTTAAAGTAGAAGGCTCCTCCTCTAAGGGCTTACTTAATGGGCGAACACGACAGGCTGACAACACTGTTCCCAATTGCGAAGGCATCGACTTAGTGTTGTCAGACTTCAAGGCAGGAAGTGTTGGTACCTGGTGTAATTCCCCAGTTTGGCCACTAGATGTCCCCTTTGCTAACCTTGACTACTAGAACCATCTAGGTTAAAGCAGAAAGTCCCCCCCCCCCCCCCCAAGGGTCTACTGAAGGAGCGAACATGGCAGACTGACAACACTGTTCCAAATTACGAGGCAGCGGCTTAGTGTTGTCAGCCTTCCAGCCAGGAGGTGCTGGCATCTGATGCAATTCCCTAGTTTAGCCACTAGATGTCCTCTTTGCCAACCTTGGCTTCTAGAGCCATCTAGGTTAAAGCGGAAGGCTCCCCCACAAGGGTCTACTGAAGGAGCGAACACAGCAGGCTGACAACACTGTTCAGCATTGCGAGGCAGTGGCTTAGTGTTGTCAGCCTTCCAGCCAGGAAGTGCTGGCACCTAGTGTAATATCCCAGTTAGGCCACTAGATGTCCCCTTAGCTAATCTTGGCTACTAGAACCATCTCGGTTAAAGCGGAAGGCTCCCCCCTAAGGGTCTACTGAAGGAGCGAACATGGCAGGCTGACAACACTGTTCCAAATTACGAGGCAGCGGCTTAGTGTTGTCAGCCTTCCAGCGAGGAGGTGCTGGCATCTGATGCAATTCCCTAGTTAAGCCACTAGATGCCCCCTTTGCTAACCTTGGCTTCTAGAGCCATCTAGGTTAAAGCGGTAGGCTCCTCCCCTGAGGGCTTACTAAAGGGGCGAACACGGCAGGCTGATAATGCAGTTCTGAATTGCGAGGCAGTGGCTTAGCATGGTCAGCATTCCAGCCAGGAAGTTTAATACCCAAGTTAGGTGGCTAGATGTTCCCTTTGCTAACCTTGGCTACTTTGATGGCACAGTGGTGGCAATTGATGGGCACAGTGGCTGCGTTTGATGGCACAGTGATGGCAACTGATGGGCACAGTGGCTGCATTTGATGGCACAGTGGCGGCAATTGATGGGCACAGTGGCAGCAATTGATGGCACAGTGGTGGCAATTGATGGTACAGTGGCAGTGTTTAATGGGCACAGTGGCAGCGTTTGATGGGAACACTGGCAGCAATTGATGAGTACAGTAGCTACGTTTGATGGCATAGTGGCGGCAATTGATGGCACAGTGGCTGCATTTGATGGGCACAGTGGTGGCAATTGATGGGCACAGTAGCTGCGTTTGATGGGCACAGTGGTGGCAATTGATTGCACAGTGGCTGCATTTGATGGCACAGTGGTGGTAATTGATGGCACAGTGGCAGCATTTGATGGGAACAGTGGCTGTGTTTGATGGGCACAGTGGTGGCAATTGATGGCACAGTGGCTGCATTTGATGGGCACAGTGACTGCATTTTATGGGAACAGTGGCTGCGCTTGATGGGCACAGTGGCGGCAATTGATGGCACAGTGGCTGCGTTTGATGGGCACAGTGGCTGCATTTTATGGGAACAGTGACTGCGCTTGATGGGCACAGTGGCGGCCGGCAATTGATGGCACAGTGGCTGCGTTTGATGGGCACAGTGGCTGCGTTTGATGGACATAGTGGCTGCATTTGATGGGCACAGTGGCGGCAATTGATGGCACAGTGGCTGCGTTTGATGGGCACAGTGGCTGCATTTTATGGGCACAGTGGCTGCGTTTGATGGGCACAGTGGCTGTGTTTGATGGGCACAGTGGCTGCATTTTATGGGAACAGTGTCTGCGTTTGATGGACAAAGTGGCTGCGTTTGATGGGCACAGTGGCTCTAATTGATGGCACAGTGGCACTGGTGGCAATTGATGTCACAGTGGCTGAGTTTTATGGCATAGTGGTGGCAATTGATGGGCACAGTGGCTGCAATTGATGGCACCGTGGCTGCGTTTGAAGGGCACAGTGGCTGCGTTTGATGGCACAGTGGCTGCGTTTGATGGCACAGTGGCGGCGATTGATGGCACAGTGGCAGCGTTTCATGGGCACAGTGGCTGCATTTGATGAGCACAGTGGCTGCGCTTGATGAGCACAGTGGCTGCGCTTGATGGGCACAGTGGTGCCAATTGATGGCACAGTGGCTGCGTTTGATGGCACAGTGGGGGCGGTTTGTTTGCGCCCCCCCAAAAAAATGTGATCACCAGCCGCCACTGGCGTCTGTTAAAAAGCAGCACATTCCGCGTGCGTGCCCGCGTTCCTGACACGCATGGATGTGATCCAAGCCTTAGTCCTGCAGCCCAAACAAGGTCACACCAAGACACAAAATCGTTCAGGTTTTTTTCGCCAATCCTTCGAAACGTGATGAAGATGGCTTGTAAGCGACGTTTTCCCGGGCACATCTGGACACGCCAGACGTGTAATCTCCCGAGTCCCTGGCACGCTGCCCCGGCGCTCTCTAATTATGAGGCCGTTCCCTGGAAGATGACAGCTGTCTCCGTGCCCCTTAATTCCAGCAATGTCAACCAGGACAGGGCCGGGGGGGGGAGGAAGCCGGAGGATGAGGGCAAGCGCTTACGGAAATTAATATGCACTATTCATGGGCTGCTATCGATCGGGAAATGCATTACCCCCAGTGGCAGGTGGCCTTCTCTTACCTCCGAACACACTGATTCAGCACCTGCTGCAGACAAGGTGCGCGTGAGCGCGGGGGGGGGAGGTCAGAGCAATGTCTGCCGGGGACACGGGAACCATTCGTAACAGAAGAGAAATGCCTTCCCTGCTTTATGGCCACCGCGCCGAAAAACACGCGCCGAAAAACACAGTGCCGAAAAACACAGCGCCGAAACACACCGCGCCGAAACGACTCCGCTCCGCTTTACTGGGGATTCAGACTGGATCATTTTATTTTATGTTCTTCGTTTTTAAAACTTAGAAATAAGAAAAGTTACATTGTGAATATTTGTTTCTTTTTCTCTTTTTAGTTGTGTAAATATAAATTGTTACATATTAGTATTATGTATCGAATTGATAGAACGTATAGATCCGGCACTGCTTCCTTCTCTACTATCTGACACTGGTCCAAATCATTTGGTGGAGGGGGATTATGGTGTGGGGTTGTTTTTTAGGGGGTTGGGCTTGGCCCTTTAGTTCCAGTGAAGGGAACTCTTAAGTCGTCAGCACACCAAGACATTTTAGACAATTTCATGCTCCCAACTTTGTGGGAACAGTTTGGGGACGGCCCCTTCCTGTTCCAACATGACTGCTCACCAGAGCACAAAGCAAGGTCCATAAAGACATGGAGGAGCGAGTTTGGGGTGGAGGAACTTGACTGACCTCAACCCGATAGATCACCTTCGGGATGAATTCGATCGGAGACTGTGAGCCAGGCCTTCTCATCCAACATCAGCGCCTGGCCTCACAAATGCCCTTCTGGAAGAATGGTCAAACATTCCCATAGACACACTCCTAAACTTTGTGGACGGCCTTCCCAGAAGAGGTGAAGCTGTTATAGCTGCAAAGGGCGGGGCCAACTCAATATTGAACCCTCCGGACTAAGACTGGAATGTCATTAAAGTTCATGTGTGTGTAAAGGCAGGCGTACCAATACTTTTGGTAATATAGTGTGTGTGTGTGTGTATATATATATATTTGATCTGTGTATTTAGGTATTTGTCCGTAGTTCAGCTCCGTCTGGTGGTGAGGTCCGTGTACTAAGTGCTACCGGTGACTCCGGGAACTCTCATATATTTCCCTCTTCGCGCTCCATATTAATCCTGCTTTCTCCATCCAAGTAAATATTTTTCCTTCCAAATATAGTAATTTACCTAATACGTTCTGATACGGTTAATTGAGCGGCAAACGCTGCGGCGAATCCTGTGCCCCCGCCACCGAAAATCCCCACTAATATCGCATCCCTAATGAGTCATCAGATACAATAATAGCGGCGAGTCGCTAATGGGTTTCAGCTGCCCCCTTGGTAGGGTAATAGGCTATTTTCCTAATATGGCCTTTAGGTGGAGCTGCCCCCTTGGTAGGGTACTAGGCTATTTTCCTAATATGGCCACAAGGTGGAGCTGCCACCATGGCAAGGTACTAGGCTATTTTCCTAATATGGGCACAAGGTGGAGCTGCCACCTTGGCAAGGTACTAAGCTATTTTCCTAATATGGCCACTAGGTGGAGCTGCCACCTTGGCAAGGTACTAGGCCATTTTCCTGTTATGGCCACTAGGTGTAGCTGCTCCCATTGCAGGGAACTACGCTATTTTCCCATTATGGCTCTTAGGTGGAGCTGCCTCCTCGGCAAGGTACTAGGCTATTTTCTCATTATGGCCACTAGGTGGAGCTGCCACCATGGCAAGGTACTAGGCTATTTTCCCATTATGGCCCTTAGGTGGAGCTGCCCCCTTGGTAGGGTAATAGGCTATTTTCCTAATATGGCCACTAGGTGGAGCTGCCCCCTTGGTAGGGTACTAGGCTATTTTTCTAATATGGCCACTAGGTGGAGCTGCCTCCTTGGCAGGGTACCTCCTTCATGCTAAGGGCACCTTTCGGGAAGGGAGGGGGTCACATGCTCAGATAACAGTCTAGTATAGGTTTTTTGGGGACCCACACTTTTTTTTATTGATTTTTGCAAGGTTCCCCCTTAAATCTGGGTTTGGTGCGGAATTGGGGGGGGGGGGGGCACCTCACGCCGACATATATATATATATATATATTTTTTGCGTGGGGTTCTCTCCAAAGTTCGCAGCAGACCTGAAAGGCTTGGTATGAATTATGGGGGGACCCTCATGCATTTTTATTATTTTTTGTGGGGGGGTCACCAGACCTTTTCCCTCCTATGTAACACATATGTGAGCGCGGGCTTTAAGGTGTATGTATCCAATGGGTGGCCGGGGTTTGTGTGCTGAGAGCGCCCTCACTGTGAGCCGGTGCCCCCTTGTCCATGCACCGCGACCTATGGAGGCTCTGGGTCACATTACATTCCTCTCCTTCCTCCGGGATAATGAGGTGGTGTACCGGCACCGGGCCGGCATTAGGAGGGAAATCACAGCCGTATACACGCCGCGATCAACTCCTCACCGCCACACAGCGCCGAGCCAACACACTACTAAATAAATATCAAAATATAAACACAGAAAAACAACCTCTCATCCATATTTACCAACCCGGGGGAGAGAGAAAATTCCAATCACAGGTCTTATCTGTGTGTGTGGGAAGAGCGCCCCCTACTGGAGGAAACATGGAACTCACATCCCGAGAGAGTGAGAGATTGTGATAGAAGAGAATACAGAGAAACACCCAACACGGAATGTTCTATAGTCTGTATCTCTCCCATCCATCCATCCTTCTATCTATTCTTCTATCCATCAACCCTTCTATCCATCCATCCTTCTACCTATCCATCCATCCTTCTATCCATCCATCCATCCTTCTATCTATTCTTCTATCCATCCATCCATCCTTCTACCTATCCATCCATCCTTCTATCCATCCATCCATCCTTCTATCTATTCTTCTATCCATCCATCCATCCTTCTACCTATCCATCCATCCTTCTATCCATCCATCCATCCTTCTATCTATTCTTCTATCCATCCATCCATCCTTCTATCTATCCATCCATCCTTCTACCTATCCATCCTTCTATCCATCCATCCATCCTTCTATCTATTCTTCTATCCATCCATCCATCCTTCTACCTATCCATCCTTCTATCCATCCTTCTATCTATCCATCCATCCTTCTACCTATCCATCCATCCTTCTACCTATCCATCCATCCTTCTATCCATCCATCCATCCTTCTATCTATTCGTCTATCCATCCATCCATCCTTCTACCTATCCATCCTTCTATCCATCCTTCTATCTATCCATCCATCCTTCTACCTATCCATCCTTCTATCCATCCATCCATCCTTCTATCTATTCTTCTATCCATCCATCCATCCTTCTACCTATCCATCCTTCTATCCATCCTTCTATCTATCCATCCATCCTTCTACCTATCCATCCTTCTATCTATCCATCCATCCTTCTACCTATCCATCCATCCATCCATCCTTCTACCTATCCATCCATCTATCTATCTATCTATCTATCTATCTATCTATCTATCTATCTATCTATCTATCTATCTATCTATCTATCTATCTATCTATCTATCTGTCTATCCATTCATCCTTATATCTATCCATCTATTATTATATCTATCCATCCATCCTTCTATCCATCCATCTATTCTTTTATCCTTCTATCTATCTATCTATCTATCTATCTATCTATCTATCTATCTATCTATATTTTCATTGATCAATATTTCATACATCCTTCGATCTATTAATATTCTATCTTTTGATAGATAGATAGATAGATAGATAGATAGATAGATAGATAGATAGAGCAATATTCTATCTATCTATCTTTTGATCTATTTTTCAATTGATCAATAAGCTATCTATTGATCTATCTATCTTTTGTTCAATTATCTATAGATCTATCTATCCCCTTTTTTCAGTGACTATCTATCTATCTATCTATCTATCTATCTAAAGATAGATTATTGATCAAAAGATAGATGATAGATAGTTAAGACAGATTGATAGATAAATTAATGACCAATGAAAAGATAGATTGATAGATAGTAGATAGATAAACATAGATTATCAATTGATAGATAGATTATTGATCTATGAAAAGATAGATAGATACAGGGCCGGGACAAAGGGTGGCAGGAGAGACGGCTAGGCCCCTGGGCACAACCCATAACCCTAAGGGAAAGGGGGGCAGTTTGGCATCTTTGCCCTGACCTTGTCCCAGCACTAGAAAGATAATCTATCTATTCATTGATCAATAATCTATCCATCTATCTTTTTATCAATATACTATCTACCTATCTATTGATAATCTATCTTTTAATTGATTATCTAAATATCTATCTATCTATCTATCTATCTACCTATCTATCTATCTATCTATCTATCTATCTATCTATCTCATATCTATCTATCTCATATCTATCTATCTATCTATCTATCTATCTATCTATCTATCTATCTATCTATCTATCTCATATCTATCTATCTCATATCTATCTATCTATCTATCTATCTCATATCTATCTATCTATCTATCTATCTATCTATCTATCTATCTATCTATCTATCTATCTATCTATCTATCTATCTACCTATCTATCTACCTATCTATCTTTTCATGGATCAATAATCTATGTATTAGAAGAAGAGCAGTATTGATAACACAGAGTGAATTGATTGGATGGAATGTTCCGCTCGGATGGTTAGAAGGATGGAATTCCTGACCTCAGATGATAATACATTGGGAGGTCGTTATGTAAATCCTTCAGATACTGGAAGTATTGCAGCAGAAGGGGGTCAGCCAGGCAACCAGCATCTCCATCCAGAGAGGTGAGGAGTGGACGGTCCCCCTGGTGTTGGGAGGGAGTATTGCAGGTACAGAGTGAAGAACACCTGTGTCAGGGAAATGTAAATGGCGCCCTTTTATTGGTGTCCCCGGAGATGGATGCCGGAGTCCTGGCTGTCATTATTTTCTCCGGCTCGCCTCATTCTCCGGCTTTGCTTTGTACCTTTGCCAAGAGTCACTCTTGTTAGCTGGGAGCGGGGCTCATGTTAATGAGGAATCAATGGCTGGAGCCATTAGCATGAGGGAGAGACATAGCAGGCGGGGGCGGGGGGGCTGCAGGAAGAGAGGGCGGCTCAGATACTCCGGCTGAAAGTGAGCTCATGAAAACCCATTGCTCCATCCATCAGGAAGGCAGGGGTCCGTCCACCATGGGGCTGGGGGGGGGGGGGCTCATCATCCTATGTGGGGACCAATCAAACTATCCTGGGGCCAGTCAGCCTATCCTGGGGCCAGTCAGCCTACCCTGGGGCCAGTCAGCCTATCCTGGGGCCAGTCAGCCTATCCTGGGGCCAGTCAACCTATCATGGAGCCAGTCAACCTATCACGGGGTCAATCAACTTATCCTGGGGTCGAACAGCTTATCCGGGGCAAGTCAACCTATCCAGGGGTCAACCAACCTATCCTGGATCCGAAAAGCTTATCCAGGGGACAGGCAACCTATCTGAGGGTTAATCAACCTATCCTGGGGCCGATCAGCTTATCCAGGGGCCAGTCAACCTATCTTGGGGCTGATCAGCTTATCCAGGGGCCAGTCAACCTATCTTGGGGCTGATCAGCTTATCCAGGGGCCAGTGAACCTATTCCTGGGGCCGATGTGCTTATCCAGGGACCAGTCAACCTATCCCAGGGTTAATCAACTTATCCTGGGGCCGATTAGCTTATCCGGGGGCAAGTCAACCTATCCAGGGGTCAATCAACCTCTCCTGGATCCGAAAGGCTTATCCAGGGGACAGGCAACCTATCTGAGGGTTAATCAACCTATCCTGGGGCCGATCAGCTTATCCAGGGGCCAGTCAACCTATCCTGGGGCGATCAGCTTATCCAGGGGCCAGTCAACCTATCCTGGGGCTAATCAGCTTATTCAGGGACCAGTCAACCTATCCTGGGGCCGTTCTGCTTATCCAGGGGCCAGTCAACCTATCCCGGGGTCAATCAACCTATTCTGGGGCCGATCAGCTTATCCAGGGACCAGTCAACCTATCCCAGGGTTAATCAACTTATCCTGGGGCCGATTAGCTTATCCGGGGGCAAGTCAACCTATCCTGGGGTCAATCAACCTCTCCTGGATCTGAAAAGCTTATCCAGGGGACAGCCAACCTATCTGAAGGTTAATCAACCTATCCTGGGGCCGATCAGCTTATCCAGGGGCCAGCCAACCTATCCTGGGGCCGATCTGCTTATCCAGGGGCCAGCCAACCTATCCTGGGGCCGATCTGCTTATCCAGGGGCCAGCCAACCTATCCTGGGGCCGATCTGCTTATCCAGGGGCCAGCCAACCTATCCTGGGGCCGATCTGCTTATCCAGGGGCCAGTCAACCTATCCTGGGGTCAATCAACTTATCCAGGAGCCAGTCAACCTATCCTGGGGTCAATCAACCTCTTATAGGGCCGATCAGTGTATCCGGGGGTCAGTCAACCTATCCTGGGGCCAATCAACCTATCCTGGGGCCCCTCAGCTTACGCAAAAAAAAGAAAAAATTCAAATTTCGACGCGGGAACGACGGCCATACTTAACATGGCAAATCTAACTATACGCCGCAAAATAGCAGCTTTAACTATACGCCGGAAAAAGCCGACTAGAGACGACGTAAGAGAATGCGACGGCCGCGCGTACGTTCGTGGATCGTCGGAAATAGCTAATTTGCATACCCGACGCTGAAAACGATTACATCTACGATCCGAAGCCGTACGCCTGTTAGATCTAACCCAGATGCTGTCGTATCTTGGTTTGAGGATTCAAACTAAAGATACGACGCGGGAAATTTGAAAGTACGCTGGTGTACTCGCTCTGTGGATCTGCCCCTTAGTTTTTATTTAGTTTTTAAATATTTTAAATATTTTTTAAATCATTTAGTTATTTGTATTTAATTATTTATGTATTAATTTAAATTGTTGATCTATTTATATAT
This sequence comes from Rana temporaria, assembly GCF_905171775.1. Taxonomy (NCBI): domain Eukaryota; kingdom Metazoa; phylum Chordata; class Amphibia; order Anura; family Ranidae; genus Rana; species Rana temporaria. The sequence goes on along the minus strand of NC_053489.1, from coordinate 671,832,653 downwards.
TTTTGCAGTTTCTTTTCAGTGGTCTGCTGGGTGTGCATATGTGTGTAGGGCAGCCCATTCTCTTCATTGGTCCACTTGGTGTGTGCATGCGTGTGGGGCAGCCCATTCTTTTCAGTTGTCTGCTGGTCAGGCGCATGTGTGTAGGGCAGCCCATCCGGTTGGTGCGTGTAGGGCAGCCCATTCTTTTCACTAGTCCACTGGACGTGCGCATGCGTGTAGGGCAGCCCATTCTTTTCACTAGTCCACTGGACGTGCGCATGCGTGTAGGGCAGCCCATTCTTTTCAGTAGTCCGCTTGGTGCGCGCATGCGTGTAGGACAGCCCATTCTTTTCAGTAGTCCGCTGGATGCGCACATACGTGTAGGGCAGCCCATTCTCTTCATTGGTCTACTGGGTGCGCGCATGCATGTAGGGCAGCCCATTCTTTTCAATGGTCTACTTGGTGCGCGCATGCGTGTAGGGCAGCCCATTCTCTTCATTGGTGCGCGCATGCGTGTAGGGCAGCCCATTCTCTTCATTGGTGCGCGCATGCGTGTAGGGCGGCCCATTCTTTTCACTAGTCCACTGGACGTGCGCATGCGTGTAGGGCAGCCCATTCTTTTCAGTAGTCCGCTTGGTGCGCGCATGCGTGTAGGACAGCCCATTCTTTTCAGTAGTCCGCTGGATGCGCACATACGTGTAGGGCAGCCCATTCTCTTCATTGGTCTACTGGGTGCGCGCATGCATGTAGGGCAGCCCATTCTTTTCAATGGTCTACTTGGTGCGCGCATGCGTGTAGGGCAGCCCATTCTCTTCATTGGTGCGCGCATGCGTGTAGGGCAGCCCATTCTCTTCATTGGTGCGCGCATGCGTGTAGGGCAGCCCATTCTCTTCATTGGTGCACGCATGCGTGTAGGGCGGCCCATTCTTTTCAGTAGTCCACTGGACGTGCGCATGCGTGTAGGGCAGCCCATTCTCTTCAGTGGTCTGCTGGGTGCACGCATGCGTGAAGGGCAGCCCATTCCTTTTGGTGGTGCGCTGAGCGTGCACGTAAAGAATGAATTTCACCCCCATGCATCTGCTAAGCGTAGCGTGTTCCTGCGCATCTTGGGAAAGCGTGCGATTTTTGCGTGCGTTCCCGGAACGCGTACATGTGAACCAACCCCTACAGAACCGCTGACACAACACAAGTGCGCAGGTCAGGACTTCACTGGCTGCATGCTCGTCCCAGGTCAGCGGCGCAATGTAAGGTTTTCTTTTTCCCCGACCGATCGCCGCCATAAGCAGACAGACGCGGCGTAATCGCCCCCCTCCCCCTCCCGCCATTAACGGCACCTTTTCTCTCCCCGCTCGCTTTTATCCCGGTATTTTGGCGGTAATCCCCTCCGATATCCCTTTCATTACGGGGGCCGCCACCGCCGGCTAATAAAACACGTTTCCTATTCTTGCGCCGCCGCCGTGCGATTAGCGGGCGGTGAAAAGGTATCATTCAGCCTACAAAGGATTCAATTTTCTTCCCAGACGGAAGAGCGCCGTGAAATATTCTTCTCCTTATCAGCCCACTTATCTGCGTATTACATCGCGCACCCCGGGACGCGGCCGCGCATAATCTACCGCCGTCTATTATTAGCGCGCGTCTGCCTTTTATATCCCTCGTAACCAGCTAGATAGATGGTGGGTGGTGGGGGGAGGGGGGGACGGGACGCAGATGGAATCAGAGGGATGATTTGAGGTTATTATAACAGATGGAAAAACATCTGTCAGAGGGAAGATTGTCTGATTAACCCCATCCGTGCCAAGCTGGCCGAGAGCTGCGCCCTGCTGATCATTGGACGCCTTCCCAGGGGGCGCTCTGCGTTTCTTATTGGCTACAATTCGCTACTGATAGGAAACATTGCTCCAGTTGTACTGACTGGGCGAAAATGGCTTCCTATGATTGGCTGCCCCTCCCCCCCCAAAAGACAGTGGCCTGGATTCAAGTAGATTTGCGCATTTTTTTACGGAGGCACAGGGCAACGTTTTTGCCCTGCGCCCCCGCAAATTTACTGCGCTGCCCTTGATTCACGGAGCAGTAGCTCTGTAATTTGCGTGTGCGCTCCCTAAAACTGCCCGGCGTAAGCGCGCGTAATTTAAATGATCCCGTAGGGGGCGTGGATCATTTAAATTAGGCGCGTTCCCGCGCCGAGCGTAGTGCGCATGCTCCGTCTGGAAACTTTCCCGACGTGCATTGCGGCAAATGACGTCGCAAGGACGTCATTTGCTTCAAAGTGAACGTGAATGGCGTCCAGCGCCATTCACGATTCACTTACGCAAACGACGTAAAATTCGAACGTCGCAACGCGGGAACGACTATGAGCAGGGGCAGCCTTGCGCGAAAATCGCCGTACGTAAACAACGTAAATTGCGTACGCAGGGCTCGCGCAACGTTGTGAATTGGTGTTAGTATGCAATTTGCATACTATACGCTGACCACAACGGGAACGCCACCTAGCGGCCATCGCAAGAATGCAGCCTAAGATATGCGGCATAGGAGCCTTATGCCGCGCATATCTTAGGCTGTAGTCGGCGTAACGAGGTTCCTGAATCAGGAGCACTCGTTACGCCGGGGCAAGTAAGCAATTGCGCCTGTGTAACTTATGGATACGCAGACGCAATTGCTTTCTGAATCCACCCCAATGCCTTCATCTGCTACTAGAAGGGCAGTGCCATCTTTGTTCTGGCATTATCCAGGGTCACCATCTACTTCCTGGACCGAGATGCCGGCTCAGAGATGACACGATCGTGTGAATCCCTTGGTGCCTGTGGAAGTTCCTGGTTGTGTTCACAAATGTCAGACACAGATCAGCCCCCTCACCTTTCTGTAAAGTTATAATATTGCAGCCTGATCACTGGGGGGGTGGGGGGGACTGAGGATATGCCCCCTCCTGTCTGCAGCAGACTGAGGACATCGTCTCAGCATAGGTAAAGCCACCGGCTGGAGCTCAAGCATGCCTTTTTAAGGATAAAAATAAAATTAAATGATTCTAAATAACAATAACGTGTATAATAGTATATTAATTTATATATATATATATATATATATATATATTGGCTTGTTAAGGATTAAAAAAATGTAAATAATAATACAATATATATATATATATATATATATTACATATATACATATATATATCAAAAAATAAATATACATAAATTATATTATACTAATATATATATACACACACAGTATATACTAATATAATAAATAAATAACTATACACAAATGATATTATATTAGTATATACTGTATATAAATATATATCAGAAAATAAATATACATAAATGTATATATATATTACAGTAAATAAATATAAATCAATTATTTTGTTATTATATTATATAGAGGTATATAAATATATTGTAAATATTATATAAAAAAAAAGTATAATATATCATATATATATCAGAAAATAAATATACATAAATTATATTATACTAATATATATATATATATATATATATATATATATATATATATATATATATACACACACAGTATATACTAATATAATAAATAAATATATCAGAAAATAAATATAAATAAATTATATTATATTAGTATATATATATATATGTTCTGAAGAGTTTTTTAAGAGTTTCCACACGCTGCGGTCGCAGAACCCAAACCAACGCCGCCCCGCGGATCGCGCCGTCCTCCCGCGGCACCTTACAGACAGGAAGAATGATCTGCGATGGATTAAGTCGTAAAACACTGAAAATGAAATGAAATTACGTTTGGTCTAATTCAGCAAACGGCTCATCACAGACACATTAGTCACAATTTCGTATTGTAATTCCCGATTGCGAGGCTTGTTACACACGCAGATGGATCCGCAACCGAGACTCCGGCTGGAGATAAAAGATTCTAATTCGCTCTGGCATCCCAGATGGAGAACACATTGCTGGGTTCTGTCCATGGGCACCGGCATTGCAGCGCTGGGGTGCTGGGCTCACCACCTATCAGGACCCTGTCCTCATTCTTATGGAGATTTCCAATCATCATCCTATGTCAGTGCAATGTGTGTGGAATGGGAAAAGTAGAGTGTAAGCTCTTCTGGTACAGAGACTGATGTGACTGGCTCAGTGTTCTCTGTACAGCACTGCGGTATATGTCAGAGCTATATGAATGTAGAATAATAATAATAATAATAGTGTGTGACTGTGGGGGGGGGGGGGACATTAGAGTGTAAGCTCCTCTGGTGCAAAGACTGATGTGCCTGGCTCAGTGTTCTCTGTACAGCGCCACGGTATATGTCAGAGCTATTAGAGGACATTAGAGTGTAAGCTCCTCTGGTACAGAGACTGGTGTGACTGGCTTACTGTTCTCTGTACAGCACTATGGTATATGTCAGGGCTATATAAATGTATAATAATAATAGTGTGTGACTGTGGGGGGACATTAGAGTGTAAGCTTCTCTGGCTAGAGCTATATAAATGTATTATAATAATAGTGTGTGACTGTTGTGGGACATTAGAGTGTAAGCTCTTCTGGTACAGAGACTGATGTGACTGGCTCGGTGTTCCCTGTACAGCGCTGCGGTATAAGTCAGAGCTATATAAATGTATAACAATAGTGTATGACTGTGGGGGGGGGGACATTAGAGTGTAAGCTCCTCTGGTACAGAGACTGATGTGATTGGCTCAGTGTTCTCTGTACAGCGCTACGGTATATGTCAGAGCTATATAAATGTATAATAATATTAATAGTGTGTGACTGTGGGGGAGGGGACATTAGAGTGTAAGCTCTTCCGGCTAGAGTTATATAAATGTATAATAATAATAATAATAATAATAGTGTGCGACTGTGGGGGGGGGGGGACATTAGAGTGTAAGCTCCTCTGGCTAGAGATATATTAATGTATAATAATAATAATAGTGTGTGACTGTGGGGGAGGGGACATTAGACTGTAAGCTCTTCTGGTACAGTGTTCTCTGTACAGCACTGCGGTATATTTCAGAGCTATTAGAGGACATTAGAGTGTAAGCTCCTCTGGCTGGAGCTATATAAATGTATAATAACAATAGTGTGTGACTGTCGGGGGGGGGACATTAGAGTGTAAGCTCCTCTGGTACAGAGACTGATGTGACTGGCTCAGCGTTCTCTGTACAGCACTGCGGTATATGTCAGAGCTATATACATGTATAATAATAATAGTGTGTGACTGTGGGAGGACATTGGAGTGTAAGCTCTTCTGGTACAGTGTTCTCTGTACAGCACTGCGGTATATGTCAGAGCTATTAGAGGACATTAGAGTGTAAGCTCCTCTGGCTGGAGCAATATAAATGTTTAATAATAATAGTGTGTGACTGTGGGGGGGGGGGGGGGGCATTAGAGTGTAAGCTCCTCTGGTGCAGAGACTGATGTGACTGGCTCAGTGTTCTCTGTACAGCACTACGGTATATGTCAGAGCTATTAGAGGACATTAGAGTGTAAGCTCCTCTGGCTTGAGCTATATAAATGTATAATAATAATAGTGTGTGGCTGTGGGGGGGGGGGGGGGCATTACCGTGGCTAGAGATATATATCGGTAAATGTATAATAATAGTAATAATAATAATAATAATAATAGTGTGTGACTGTGGTGGGACATTAGAGTGTAAGCTCCTCTGGTACAGAGACTGATGTGACTGGCTCAGTGTTCTCTGTACAGCACTGCGGTATATGTCAGAGCTATATAATGTATAATAATAATAGTGTGTGACTTTAGAGTGTAAGCTCCTTGTATACACAGATTGGTGACATTCTCTCCGTTCCCATTAGGTGGCGCTCCGCCTATTTACACCCGTCTTCATCCATGGCACCGCCTGGGGCAATGTCAGCAATTAAGTACAATATTTTACAATGTGGCTTTGGAGGGACTTTGTTACACATTTGTATAATGAATGAGATTCTCTCCAGTGAGATCTCTGAAGGAGAGAAGACCCTCGAGTCGTATTTCGCGTCAAAACAAAAAAGAGAGAATGCCTCCGGCTGGTATGCGTTGTAACCAGGCGTAAATAACCGTTTTTTTTGGTATCTCTAATTATACAGTTAGGGCATTGTATTACATAATTAAATACGATAACGATGCTGGAGAGATGCAGATTAGACGTCTGTCCTAACAAAAGTGATATTCTGGTTAGTGGTGGATCCTGATGAGCTGAGTCACTATTGGATGGTGGGAACCCCTCATAACGGGCACAGCAGGTGTACAGACCCGGGAACTCAGCACAGGGATGGTGGGAACCCCTCATAATGGGCACAGCGGGTGTACAGACCCGGGAACTCAGCACAGGGATGGTGGGAACCCCTCATAATGGGCAAAGCAGGTGTACAGACCCGGGAACTCAGCACAGGGATGGTGGGAACCCCTCATAATGGGCAAAGCGGGTGTACAGACCCGGGAACTCAGCACAGGGAAGGTGGGAACCCTTCATAATGGGCACAGCTGGTGTACAGACCCAGGAACTCAGCACAGGGAAGGTGGGAACCCTTCATAATGGGCACAGCAGGTGTACAGACCCGGGAACTCAGCACAGGGATGGTGGGAACCCCTCATAATGGGCAAAGCAGGTGTACAGACCCGGGAACTCAGCACAGGGATGGTCGGAACCCTGTTAGTGGGCATAGCAGGTGTACAGACCGGGGAAGTCACCACAGGGATAGTGGAAAAAAATTATAATGGGCACAGAAGGTGTACAGACACGGGAACTCAGCTCAGTGATGGTGGGAACACCTCATAATGGGCACAGCAGGTGTAAGGACCCAGGTACTTAGCACAGGTGTGGTGGGAACCCCTCATAATGGGCACAGAAGGTGTACAGACCCAGGAACTCAGCACAGGGATGGTGGGAACCCTTCATAATGGGCACAGCAGTTGTACAGACCCAGGAACTCAGCACAGTGATGGTCGGAACCCTGTTAGTGGGCACAGCAGGTGTGCAAACCTGGAAACTCAGCACAGGGATGGTGGAAACACCTTATAATGGGCACAGAAGGTGTACAGACCCAGGAGCTCAGCACAGGGATGGTGGGAACCCCTCATAATAAGCACAGCAGGTGTAAGGACCCAGGTACTTAGCACAGGTGTGGTGGGAACCCCTCATAATGGGCACAGCAGGTGTGCAAACCTGGAAACTCAGCACAGGGATGGTGGAAACACCTTATAATGGGCACAGCGGGTGTACAGACCCGGGAACTCAGCACAGGGATGGTGGGAACCCCTCATAATGGGCACAGCAGGTGTACAGACCCGGGAACTCAGCACAGGGATGGTGGGAACCCCTCATAATGGTCACAGAAGGTGTACAGACCCGGGAACTCAGCACAGGGATGGTGGGAACCCCTCATAATGGGCACAGCAAGTGTACAGACCCGGGAACTCAGCACAGGGATGGTGAGAACCCCTCATAATAAGTGCAACGGGTGTTAAACCCGGAAACTCAGCATAGGGATGTAGCGCCTGTGTACTTATCAGTACAGGTGCTATGTAAATTTAGTAGGATGAGAGACTTATTTGCTCTCATCCGTGTTGATTTATCTAAATTCGGCTGTCGCCAGCCCTGAACTGTTCTCTGGGTCATTCTGTTCTCCAGAGATGCCGTTTCATCTCTGGACAGTAGGTGGCGCCAGAGGGGTCCAGGCGGAGCCGCTTCTCCCCAGCAGTCAATTAGAGGAGTTTTCCCTCGCAGGGCATGCTCGGAGGGGTATTTCTGTGGCGGAGGCCATTGCTCGGGGTCTTCGCGGGTTCCTGGTTCCAGGTGCTGCACCCAACTTTAGGGTGTGCGTACATCACGGGCCCCGGCGATATGGCCTACCAGGCCGGGGCGCACATGCTACGCGGAGTTCCTGACAGGGGCCCCAGTGACTTATTAAACGGATCCCAAGCGAGTTGTGCTGTTGGATGGGGAGTCGGTCTGAGGTGAACCCGTAGGCAGGTGATCCAACAGGGCTTGAACGAACCATCGGGGATCTGGGTACCGGACACTGACAGGTTGTATGCGGCAAACTGTCAGTCGGTGACCCCAAGTGATACACTGGGAGGATTCGCTCTATTATCCAAACTTTCAAGCACTAGGCCTGTGGCAGAGGTCTCATCCTAAAATCTTAATTCTATTAGAGCCAAGTCTGTGGCAGAGACTTGTTCCTTCCCAGAAGTTCTAAGTGACGCTCTGGCTGCCAGGCCTGTGGCAGAGGTCTGTCCAGGGGCACTTTGCCCACTCCGGTTGGAGGGCCGACATGACAATTATAATTATCAGAGGCGGGACTCAGTGGCGGCTGGTGCTCAAAAATTTTGAGGGGGCGCAAACGAAAAAAAACAAAAAACAATTGCAGCCTCACTGTACCTATCAATTGTCACCACTGTGCCATGCCATCAAAACTGTGCCATCAAAACGCAACCACTGTGCCATCAAAACGCAGCCACTGTGCCATGCCATCAAAACGCAGCCACAGTGCCATCAAAACGCAGCCACTGTGCCATGCCATCAAAACGCAGCCACCGTGCCATACCATCAAACGCAGCTACTGTGCCATCAATTGTCACCACTATGCCATCAAACACAGCCACTGTGCCCCCAATTGTCGCCACTGTGCCCCCAATTGTCGCCACTGTGCCCCCAATTGTTGCCACTGTGCCCCCAATTGCTGCCACTGTGCCCCCAATCGTTGCCACTGTGCCCCCAATTGTCGCCACTGTGCCCCCAATTGTAGCCACTGTGCCCCCAATTGTTGCCACTGTGCCCCCACTTGTAGCCACTGTGCCCCTACTTGTAGCCACCGTGCCCAGTACCCCCCCCCCCCCCTGGCACTTACCTTTATGGCTTCTACGTCCCTCGATGTCCCTCGTCCCGCCCCGCTTCAGCCAATCAGGTTACCTGATTGGCTGAGACGCCTGTCAGTCTTATCCTCGGACGTACGGCCGGTACGTCCCGAGGATGAGCTTCAGGAAGCCGACGACAGTCTCAGGGCTGTACTCGGACAGCCTACTCGGCCGCTGGCCCTGATAGGCACTTCCACACAGCCAGCCAGCTGCCGCTATTCAGCTGACCGGCACTCAACATCCGGCCAGCTGAATAGTGGGCGGCAGCGGCGAAAATATACAGATTCATACAGTGTATGAATCTGTATATTTTACTGGCTGTGAGCGAGCCAGAGGGGGCGGCGCTCCTGCGTCCCTATGGACGCACCGCCACTGGTGGGACTGCTTCTCTATCCATGGCCTGGATCTGTGAGGTTTGTTCTCTTTTCACCAACCTATGCTGTCTACCTCAAGTTGACTGTTGGTCGTGTTGGACCAGAAATGGAGCATTGAAAAACGTCAACCAACTGTCTGGACATTCCGTCACTGCTCTCGTAGCCATCATTACCCCTAGACACATCACAGAGGTGATGCCGATCCCAAATCTAACCAGCGGCTCCTCCAGGGGTAGCGCTACACGGATAATAGGGAACTTCTCATAATGAACACATGATATGATATCATCTGAATTTGTTACCGGGGCCTTCCTTTCCCTGACCTCATGGCTCAGCCCTGCTGAGCGCCATTCTACTACTCAATGTGAAGAAGCACTGAATAAGCTCCACATCAATCTGGTTTGAGCTTTGCACTGGGTTAAAGGATTCTTCTACACCTCTCTGATCTAGGTTCACTTTATTACTAGAACCTGACTTTATTTCTAAGCCCCGGTGAGTTCTACTGTCCATTAAGGATAAATCCTGCATAAGCTGCAAGTCAATCTAGTTTGAACTTACCCAGGCTAGAAGACCCTCTGCCTCCCCCGACATATGCACCTCTCTGATCTAGTTTCCCATTGTCACTGGGGGCCTAAGTCTTCTAAATATGGATAAGCCCCACTGGCATTCCACTGTTTAATGAGAAAAAGCTCCGCTTTGATTTGGTTGGAGGCTTTGACAATGTTAAAGACCCCCCATGTGACTGTGCTTGGTGATTGGTCACTTAGGCACTCACTCAATGCTGCATAATGAGAGGTAGGAGAGAAGACATGCTTCCCAAGCCTTGATTTTCTGGGTATTGTCTTGACCCCATGGAAAGAGAAGGTAGTATAAATGGATGGGGCTTTTGAGGTAATGGTACAGTCTTGAGGAAGTACATACCCAGTGATCATGTGAGGGGCTACCGAGGGAGGAGTGAAGGTGAATACTATAGAGTGCCCCTTGAGTGACAGCTCTGAGTCCTTTTGGGTTGCTGACATCACATCCAAGATGGCGGTTGGAAATGGTATGAAGTTGGGTTGTAGGAGTGTTTTTCTTTCATTACACCTCCATGAATTCTACAAGATGATACCTTTCCTCGGATAAACCAATCCGGGTATTGTTTTTACCCCATTGGAAGAGAAGGTAGTATAAATGGATGGGGCTTTTGAGGTAATGGTACAGCCTTGAGGAAGTAAATGCCCAGTGACCATGTGAGGGGCTACCGAGGGAGGAGTGGAGGTGAATACTTTAGAGCACAGGTGTCAAACACAAGGCCCGTGGGCCAAATATGGCCCTCCAGGTCATTTCATGTGGCCCTCGCACCCCCCTGGTCTCTGCCCCCACCTAGTCTCAGCAGTCAGCAACAGAGAGGACAGGACTCCTTCACCAGATCCTGCACTTCTCTGTCCAGTCCTCCTGGCAGCAGCACAAGTCAAGTGGGTGCACTCATGTAAGGAATAGTAAGGGGGATGCTCGACTTCTGATGGTTGGGGGGGGGCTCTTGACACTTGATATAAGGGAAGTGGGGTGCTGATACAACTGGCCCTTTGATGGCAACCATAATGCTGATGTGGCCCACAAGCAAATTGAGTTTGACACCATTGCAATAGAGTGACCCTTGAGTGACATCTCTGAGACCTTTGGAACTGCTGACATCACATCCAAGATGGCGGTTGGAAATGGTATAAAGTTGGGTTGTAGGAGTCTTTTTCTTTCGTTCCACCTCCATGAAATCTACAAGATGATACCTTTCCTCGGATAGACCAATCCGGGTATTGCTTTTACCCTATAGGAAGAGAAGGTAGTATAAATGGATATGACTTTTGAGGTAATGGTACGGCCTTGAGGAAGTACATGCCCAGTGACCATGTGAGGTTCTACCGAGGGAGGAGTGAAGGTGAATACTATAGCGTGTCCCTTGAGTGACAGCTCTGAGTCTTTTGGAACTGCTGACATCACATCCAAGATGGCAGTTGGAAATGGTATAAAGTTGGGTTGTAGGAGTCTTTTCTTTCATTCCACCTCCATGAATCATACAAGATGATACCTTTCCTCGGATAAACCAATCTGGGTATTGCCTTGACCCCAATTGAAAGAGAAGGTAGTATAAATGGATTGGGCCTTTGGTGTAATGGTACAGCCTTGAGGAAGTACATGCCCAGTGACCATGTGAGGTGCTACCGAGGGAGGAGTAAAGGTCAATACTATAGAGTGCTCCTTGAGTGACAGCTCTGAGTCCTTTGGAACTGCTGACATCATATCCAAGATGGCAGTTGGAAATGGTATAAAGTTGGGTTGTAGGAGTCTTTTCTTTCATTCCACCTCCATGAATCATACAAGATGATACCTTTCCTCGGATAAACCAATCTGGGTATTGCCTTGACCCCAATGGAAAGAGAAGGTAGTATAAATGGATTGGGCCTTTGGTGTAATGGTACAGCCTTGAGGAAGTACATGCCCAGTGAACATGTGAGGTGCTACCGAGGGAGGAGTGAAGGTGAATACCTTAGAGTGCCCCTAGAGTGACAGCTCTGAGACCTTTTGTGCTGTTGACATCATATCCAAGATGGTGGTTAGAAATGGTATAAAGTTGGGTTGTAGGAGTCTTGTTCTTTCGTTCCACCTCTATGAATCATACAAGATGATACCTTTCCTCGGATAGACCAATCCAGATATTGCCTTGACCCAATGGAAAGAGAAGGTAGTATAAATGGATGGGGCTTTTGAGGTAATGGTACAGCCTTGAGAAAGAACATGCCCAGTGACAATGTGAGGTGCTACCGAGGGAGGATTGAAGGTGAATACTATAGAGGGCCCCTTGAGTGACAGCTCTGAGCCCTTTGGAACTGCTGACATCACATCCAGGATGGCGGTTGGAAATGGTATAAAGTTGGGTTGTAGGAGCCTTTTCTTTCGTTCCACCTCTATGAATCATACAAGATGATACCTTTCCTCGGATAGACCAAGCCGGGTATTGTCTTGACCCCATGGGAGGAGAAGGTAGTATAAATGCATTGGGCCTTTGATGTAATGGTACAGCCTTGAGGAAGTACATGCCCAGTGACCATGTGAGGTGCTACAGAGGGAGGAGTGAAGGTGAATACTATAGCGTGTCCCTTGAGTGACAACTCTGAGACCGTTGGAACTGCTGACATCACATCCAAGATGGCGGTTGGAAATAAAGGTTGTAGGAGTCTTTTATTTCGTTCTACCTCCATGAATTCTACAAGATGATACTGTTCCTCAGCTAAACCAATCCTCATTATCAATCCCTGTGTGTATAACAGATTTGCTGGCCTTCAGATCACATCTGCCGCCACGTCCGCTAATGACGCTCCTGTTTTTCTCTCGGCTTGTCTTCGCCGTGATTTATGTTTTTCCAAACCAAACACTACGCTTTCCTGTTTGGGACTAAACGCGATGTAATAACGCTTTTACTCCTAGCCGTGTCAATATGTCGATATAAAGATGTAAGAGACGCTCCGATGTTTGTGATGTAAACTGACTTTTATGTAATATTCATGATTCCGCCGGCTTCCTGTGTCTCTAATAATATTCGGAGACCTGCCGAGTCCTGTAAACATTTCCCACTAAGATGGCTTTCATGAGCGGGTGGCTCGGTCTTCACAGCGCGCTCTTGCTCGCCGCTGGTGCGGGAAGCAGGTGTAATGAGCCCCGATTAGTTGGACGTGTGATTGCTGGAAGCGAGAGAACTGGAGTCTTATCTCGAGGACGGGCTGATATCCCCCAGACTGGGGGGTGCCGCTGAATATGTAAATATGGAGGTCTGTTCAGAATTCATTAAAAACCAGGGTGAGGGTGAGTGGGAACAGATCAGGAGGGGAATACAAAAAGAAGAAAGAGAGGGAGAGAGAGAGAAGGATAAAGGGACAGAGAAGAAAGTGAGGGAGAGAGAGAAGGCAAAAGGGGGAGAGATATGAGAGAGAGGGAGAAGGAGAAAGGGAAAGAGAAGAGAGTAAGGGAGAGAGGGAGGACAAAGAGGGGCGAGAGAGAGAAATGAGAGAAGAAGGAAAAAGGGAAAGAGAAGAGAGAGAGGGAGGACAAAGGGGAGCGAGAGAGGGAGAAGGAGAAAGGGAAAGAGAAGAGAGTAAGGGAGAGAGGGAGGACAAAGGGGGGCGAGAGAGAGAAATGAGAGAAGAAGGAAAAAGGGAAAGAGAAGAGAGAGAGGGAGGACAAAGGGGAGCGAGAGAGAAGTGAGAGAGAGGGAGAAGGAGAAAGGGAAAGAGAAGAGAGTAAGGGAGAGAGGGAGGACAAAAGGGAGAGAGATATGAGAGAGAGGGAGAAGGAGAAAGGTAGAGAGTGAGGGAGAGAGGGAGGGTAAAGGGGGCGAGTGAGAGAAATAAGAGAGAGGGAGAAGGGGAAAAGGGAAAGAGATGAGAGAGAGAGGGAGGGCAAAGGGGAGCGAGAGAGAAGTGAGAGAGAGGGAGAAGGAGAAAGGGAAAGAGAAGAGAGTAAGGGAGAGAGGGAGGACAAAGGGAGGCGAGAGAGAGAAATGAGAGAAGAAGGAGAAAGGGAAAGAGAAGAGAGAGAGGGAGGACAAAGGGGAGCGAGAGAGAAATGAGAGAGAGGGAGAAGAAGAAAGGGAAAGAGAAGAGAGTAAGGGAGAGTGGGAGGACAAAGGGGGGCGAGAGAGAGAAATGAGAGAAGAAGGAGAAAGGGAAAGAGAAGAGAGGGAGGGAGAGAGGGAGGACAAAGGGGGGCGAGAGTGAGAAATGAGAGAAGGAGAAAGGGAAAGAGAAGAGAGAGAGGGAGGGAGGACAAAGGGGAGCGAGAGAGAAATGAGAGAGAGGGAGAAGGAGAAAGGGAAAGAGAAGAGAGCAAGGGAGAGTGGGAGGACAAAGGGGGGTGAGAGAGAGAAATGAGAGTAGAAGGAGAAAGGGAAAGAGAAGAGAGGGAGGGAGAGAGGGAGGACAAAGGGGGGCGAGAGTGAGAAATGAGAGAAGGAGAAAGGGAAAGAGAAGAGAGAGAGGGAGGGAGGACAAAGGGGAGCGAGAGAGAAATGAGAGAGAGGGAGAAGGAGAAAGGGAAAGAGAAGAGAGCAAGGGAGAGTGGGAGGACAAAGGGGGGTGAGAGAGAGAAATGAGAGTAGAAGGAGAAAGGGAAAGAGAAGAGAGGGAGGGAGGACAAAGGGGGGCGAGAGAGATAAATGAGAGGGAGAAGGAGAAAGGGAAAGAGAAGAGAGCGAGGGAGGGTAAAGGGGGGCGAGAGAGATAAATGAGAGAGAGGGAGAAAAGAGAAGAGAGTGAGGGAGAGAGGTAGGGCAAAGGGGGACGAGAGAGAAATGAGAGAGAGAAGGAGAAAGGAAAAAAAGAGAGGGAGGGCAAAGGAGCGCGAGAGAGATAAATGAGAGAGAGGCAGAAGGAAAAACGGAAAGAGAAGAGAGTGAGGGAGAGAGGGAGGACAAAGGGGAGCGAGACAGAAATGAGAGAGAGGGAGAAGGAGAAAGGGAAAGAGAAGAGAGCGAGGGAGAGAGGGAGGACAAAGGGGGGCGAGAGAGAAATGAGAGAAGAAGGAGAAGGAGAAAGGGAAAGAGAAGAGAGCGAGGGAGAAAGGGAGGGCAAAGGGGGATAGAGAGAGAGAGAAAAATGAGAGAGAGTGGTAGAAGGAGAAAGGGAAAGAGAAGAGAGCGAGGGAGAGAGGGAGGACAAAGGGGGGGGGGCAAGAGAGATAAATGAGAGTAGAAGGAGAAAGGGAAAGAGAAGAGAGCGAGGGAGGGTAAAGGGGGGCGAGAGAGATAAATGAGAGAGAGGGAGAAAGGGAAAGAGAAGAGAGTGAGGGAGAGAGTCAGGGCAAAGGGGGACGAGAGAGAAATGAGAGAGAGAAGGAGAAAGGGAGAAGGAGAAAGGAAAAAAAGAGAGCGAGGGCAAAGGGGCATGAGAGAGATAAATGAGAGAGAGGGAGAAGGGAAAGAAAAGAGTGAGGGAGAGAGGTAGGGCAAAGGGGGGCGAGAGAGAAATGAGAGAGAGAGGGAGAAGGAGAAAGGGAAAAAAAGAGAGCAAGGGCAATTGGGCGCAAGAGAGATAAATGTGCACCCCTACAGCCCAGAGCAAGCTTTACATTTCTACTATGGGCCTATTTATATCTGGCCCAGACTGGGAATGCTGATAGGAGGAGAGAGCAGAGGGACAGAGGCATGAGCTCATCAGATTGCTGCTTCTCTTTTCCCCGTCCAATCACAGACTGGGAGAGGGACAGGACCTGTGTTACTGAACTGGAGCAGAGAACAATGTGTTCTCCTGTCCTGCCAGACAAGCCTGTACTATGCGGCAGAGCTGTGCAAATCTCAGAACTGGACAGGCAGAAATACACAAACATGTACTTACAGTTTATGGACTTTATCTGTGTATTTCGTAGCTTGCCTGGGGTTCAGCTTTATACATAGATTTAGTGACACTCGCTGGCTGGGTTCTGGTGCTGAATGTGATAAAAGCCTCATGTCCTGGCGGGGGACTCGCCGCACACATGGCCATCACATGCGTCCAGAGGAGAAAGCAGGAGGCTCCTTGGCGATGACGGTCCCAGCCGTGTCAGCAGACACAAAGGCCTCTCTCCCGCAGTGATGTCACCTTCCGGGCCTGCGGTGTCACTTCCTGCCCCGGACATCTGGGAGGGTGTCACAGAGGGAGGTCATCTCCCAGAGCCCGTGGCTGATGAGTGACGCAGACCTGGTGACAGTAGGAAACGCGACGGGAGGAGATGTCAGAATGTCAGTTCATGGAGAAGACTTCAGTCAACTCAACAACAATAAAAACATTTTATTTGATTAACAAATAAACTTCCTTTACTACTACATTATGGGGTAGATTCACAGACAATATACGACGGTGTATCTCTGCGTCCGGCCGGTCGTATCTATGCGCCTGATTCTTAGAATCAGTTACGCATAGATTTCTATTAGATCCAACCGGTGTAAGTCTCTTACGCCATCGGATCTTAACTGCATATTTACGCTGGCCGCTAGAGGCGTGTACGCTGATTTACGCCTAGAATATGTAAATAAGCTAGATAAGCGAATTCACGAACGTACGCCCGGCCGAGGCAGTACATTTACGCCGTTTACGTTAGGCTTTTCCCGGCGTAAAGTTACCCCTGCTATATGGTGGAGTAAGTGCGGTGTACCGATGTTAAGTATGGCCGTCATTCCCACGTCGAATTTTGATTTTCTTACGTAGTTTGCGCAATTCGTCCGTGAATGGGGCTGGACGTCATTTACATTCACGTCGAAACCAATGACGTCCTTGCGGCGTACTTTGGAGCAATGCACACTGGGAAATTCCACGGACGGCGCATGCGCCGTTCGGGAAAAACGTCAATCACGTCGGGTCAAGCCTGATTTCCATAACACACGCCCACCTCTTCACTATTTGAATTAGGCGGGCTTACGCCGGCCTATTTACGCTACGCCGCCGCAACTTTCTTTTAAGAATACGGCACTTGCCTGTAAAAGTTGCGGAGGCGTAACGTAAATAGGATACGTTACGTCCGCACAAAGAAACGCTGCTCACAACCACGTCGGAACAACTGCCTAAGCTACGCCGGATCACCGCGTTCGGCATGAACCTAACCTACGCCCAGCCAGACACACGTCCAACGCACAATACGCCGGCTTGTGTTCCCTGGTGCAGACCTGTGCATGTCTGTTGCCGGGTTGCACCTCATTTATGTGGAATAACTTTACGCCGGGCGTACAACTTACGCGCATCTCGCGTAGTATGCGCCGGGCACACGCACGTTCGTGAATCGCCGTATTTCCCTCATTTGCATGTTTGAATGGATAATCAATAGGGGCAGCACCATGCGCCCAGCCTATATGTGCGCCCACCCGAAGCCGGCGTGTGCAAGCTACGTCGGTGGGGTGTAGCCTGTTTTTAGGCGCATGTTGGTTCGTGGATCTGCCGCACACATACGCCAGCGCACATTTGCACTTACGTCGGCGTAACGTGTTGTACGTCGGGGTAAGTGCTTTGTGAATCTGGGCCTTTATCTCTGGCCACCAATGGAAGGGTAATTTCTTCACAGACCTCCAATCTAAAGGGGCTTTTTTTTTTCCCCACTGACCAGCAATAATTAAATATATCTAATATATTATAATAATTCACATTGAATGATCATTTATATTTAATGGTGGTAATCAAAATTTAATCATTATAATTAATATTTAATAACGGCGATCCATATTTAATAATGATAATTAATATTTTAATATTCATAATTCATATTTAATACTATCCATTAATACTTAATAATACATATCCATTCTGTATTAGCTCTATTTATTAGAAATAAACCTCACACCTTATATACAGTGGCCCGGATTCAGCTAGATTTGCGCATTTATTACGGAGGCGCAGGGCAACGATTTTGCCCTGCGCCCCCGCAATTTTTTTTGCGCTGCCCTCGATTCACGGAGCAGAAGCTCTGTAAATTGCGCTGGCGCGCCGGCAAAATGCCCGGCGCAAGCGCGCGCAATTTAAATGATCCCGTAGGGGGCGGGAATCATTTAAATTAGGCGCGTTCCCGCGCCGATTGTAGAGCGCATGCTCCGTCGGGAAACTTTCCTGACGTGCATTGCGGCAAATGACGTCGCAAGGACGTCATTTGCTTCAAAGTGAACGTGAATGGCGTCCAGCGCCATTCACGAATCACTTACGCAAAGTACGTAAAATTCAAATTTCGCAACGCGAGAACGACGGGTATACGTAACATTGGCTGCCCCTTACCCCAGGGGCAGCCTTACGCAAAAACCGCTGTACGGAAACGACGTAAATTGCGTACGCAGGGCTCGGGCAACGTTGTGAATCGGCGTTAGTATGCAATTTGCATACTATAGGCTGAGCACAACGGGAACGCCACCTAGCGGCCATCACAAGAATGCAGCCTAAGGTCCCATACACACGATAGAATCCATCCGCTGAAAAATCCCAGCGAATGGGTTTCAGCGGATAGATCCTATGGTGTGTACACTCCAGCGGATCTGTTTCCGCGGATATTTATCCCCTGGGATGGATTTCCAGCGGATAAATATTTGATGACATGCTATCAAATCTATCCGCTGGAATCCATCCCAACGGATTGATCCGCTGGTCTGTACAGACTCACCGGATCAATCCGTCCGAAGGGATCCCCGCATGCTTCGTAATGATTCGACGCATGCGTGGAATTCCTTATATGACAGCGTCGCGCACATCGCCGCGTCATAATCGTGGCGACGGCGCGACACGTCATCGCCAGAGGATTTCGGCGCGGATTTCAATTGGATGGTGAGTACACTCCATCGCATGGAAATCCGCGGATAAATCCTCTCGTGTGTATGGGGCCTAAGATATACGTGCATAAGAGCCTTATGCCGCGCATATCTTAGGCTGAAGTCGGCGTAACGAGGTTCCTGAATCAGGAGCATTCGTTACGCCGGGGCAAGTAAGCAATTGCGCTGTGTAACCTATGGTTACACAGGCGCAATTGCTTCTTGAATCCACCCCAGTATTATTAGGGTCACATTTTCATGGCTTTTGTTTTTAATCCTTAGTAAAGATTTTTTTCCCCTAAATTGCTCCAATCCTCTACAATATCATACAGGATTTTTATTTTATTTTTTTCTGAAGCATAATTGCATTTCTGAGCGCCCATGAATTTTGCTTTTAGGCTTCTCATAATCACAGAGAATGCAATGAGAATTACAACGGTGAAAAAAGGCAGAAAAAACACATAAACACAATAACGGGGACAATGAAATGCATTAGTACATCACCTTGCCCATTCATAAATACAACTACAGAAACAATTTGCCATAAAACTGCAAATTCACATTGAAATCAGCAAACCTGCCCTTGATAAATGTGCCCCTTGGGCTGCCTACAGATTTTAGGATGATGATGTTAGCTGCAGATGACTTGAGCAGGGACAGCATTGCTGCTCTGGAGACAGATAATGACAGCTTCCATCTGAGGCTTCTCAGAGAAGAAAGTCCCTTCATGACATTTAACCACTTGCCGACCGCTGCCTTAACATTTACGTCGGCAGAATGGCATCAATTGTACCCTTACTGTGCCCATCAATTGTCACCACTGTGCCCATCAAACACAGCCACTGTGCCCATCAATTGTCGCCACTGTGCGATCAAACGCAGACACTGTGCCATGCCCATCAATTGTCGCCACTGTGCCATCAATTGTCGCCACTGTGCCATGCCATTAAACGCAGACACTGTGCCATCAATTGTCACCAATATGCCATCAATTGTCGCCACTGTGCCATCAAACGCAGACACTGTGCCATGCCCATCAAGTGTCAACACTGTGCCATCAATTGTCGCCACTGTGCCATGCCATTAAATGCAGCCACTGTGCCATGCCATTAAACGCAGCCACTGTGCCATTAATTGTCGCCAATGTGCCATCAATTGTCGCCACTGTGCCATCAATTGTCGCCACTTTTGCCATGCCATCAAGCCAGCCACTGTGCCATCAATTGTCGCCACTGTGCCATCAAACGCAGACACTGTGCCATCAAACGCAGACACTGTGCCATGCCCATCAATTGTCGCCACTGTGCCATCAATTGTCGCCACTTTTGCCATGCCATCAAGCCAGCCACTGTGCCATCAATTGTCGCCACTGTGACATCAAACGCAGACACTGTGCCATCAAACGCAGACACTGTGCCATGCCCATCAATTGTCGCCACTGTGCCATCAAACGCAGACACTGTGCCATGCCCATCAATTGTCGCCACTGTGCCATCAATTGTCGCCACTGTGCCATGCCATCAAGCCAGCCACTGTGCCATCAATTGTCGCCACTGTGACATCAAACGCAGACACTGTGCCATCAAACGCAGACACTGTGCCATGCCCATCAATTGTCGCCACTGTGCCATCAAACGCAGACACTGTGCCATGCCCATCAATTGTCGCCACTGTGCCATCAAACGCAGACACTGTGCCATGCCCATCAATTGTCGCCACTGTGCCATCAATTGTCGCCACTTTTGCCATGCCATCAAGCCAGCCACTGTGCCATCAATTGTCGCCACTGTGACATCAAACGCAGACACTGTGCCATCAAACGCAGACACTGTGCCATGCCCATCAATTGTCGCCACTGTGCCATCAAACGCAGACACTGTGCCATGCCCATCAATTGTCGCCACTGTGCCATCAATTGTCGCCACTGTGCCATGCCATCAAGCCAGCCACTGTGCCATCAATTGTCGCCACTGTGACATCAAACGCAGACACTGTGCCATCAAACGCAGACACTGTGCCATGCCCATCAATTGTCGCCACTGTGCCATCAAACGCAGACACTGTGCCATGCCCATCAATTGTCGCCACTGTGCCATCAAACGCAGACACTGTGCCATGCCCATCAATTGTCGCCACTGTGCCATCAATTGTCGCCACTTTTGCCATGCCATCAAGCCAGCCACTGTGCCATCAATTGTCGCCACTGTGACATCAAATGCAGACACTGTGCCATCAAACGCAGACACTGTGCCATGCCCATCAATTGTCGCCACTGTGCCATCAAACGCAGACACTGTGCCATGCCCATCAATTGTCGCCACTGTGCCATCAATTGTCGCCACTGTGCCATGCCATTAAACGCAGCCACTGTGCCATCAATTGTCGCCAATGTGCCATCAATTGTCGCCACTGTGCCATCAATTGTCGCCACTGTGCCATCAATTGTCGCCACTGTGCCCATCAATTGTCGCCACTGTGCCATGCCATCAATTGTCACCACTGTGCCCATCAATTGTTGCCACTGTGCCATGTCATCAATTTTTGCCACTGTGCCCATCAATTGGCGCCAGTTTGCACCCTCAAAAACTGCCAGTTTGCCCCGTAAAATGCCCCCGCGCCCGGCACTTTCCTTCCTTGGGTAAGCCTGTTCTCTATTTTCTCGTCGAGCTCCTCGGCGGCTCCATCGAGCCAAAACTGTACAGACGACAGAGTTTCTCGGCAGAATCCGGGTTTTGACCGAGTTTCTCGGTGAATTCTGCCGAGAAACTCTGTCGTGTGTACGGGGCCTGAGAGATACGACGGAGTATCTGAGATACTCTGTCGTATCTCAGCTGTGAATCTGGCCCAATGTACCTAATGTACCTAAAAAGAGAAGGTAATGCTTCATTAGGTACTAAAATAAAGTATTTTAAGAAAGTTGGGAACACTTTACTACTTACAACACTCTTAGAAAAGTAAACCCTACCATTGAGGAGAATAGGACCCCCCAGGGCCCTTACGTTTCCCTTCTTTTCCACTGCTTCCACTCATTAAAGTGGGTGTAAAGGAAAACAATTTTTTTCATAATAAGCATCCTTTACCTGCAGACATTCCTCTTTTGGGATTCAGTACTATTTTTATTTTTTTATCAAAACAAAGTTTTATTAATAATCAAAAGTAACAGTCGTACAATCATACTAGCATTTGTACATGAATTTTAGCATGAAAAATGTGACATTTAACATATCCGGATTCAGTAGGGGAGTGTTCTTTTCCCTTTTTTTTTTCCCCTTTTCTTCCCCTTCCCACACAACTTTATTGTAACAGAGAGTGCATACATGTCATTACATACATCTAAAGTGTCAATGATGATATGAGGGTGTGCAGCATTCAGAATACCAACAGTTCAAAGCCGGTGTCATGGCCAAGAGAGCAGTCTGGTGCCCACCATGCAGGTACTTTAGACCCGCACCGGAGCGCCCAGCCAGGCGCAGGCCACCCATCTGGCAACATAGACCTGTGGTGACTCACGTACAAGTATCAGGGTCCTGTAACCAACGGTCCCAAATTTTATCATATTTGGTCGGGCATTCCCTGTTAATATACATAATCTTTTTGTATGGAAGATTATTATTGACCTCCACCTTCCACTCCACAAGTCTAGGGGGTACGGGTCGCATCCAGTTCCGAGCAATGACCTTCCGCACCGAGAACAAGGTCTCATGCAGGAACGTCTTCGTGTATTTGTCTATAGTATCCGGAAGCACCCCAAGTAGGCACTGTTTTGGGTCCAGCGCAACCGGAGAGCCCATGTGATCATGCAGAAATGTCACCGCTTGTGTCCACAGGCCCTGCACCTTGGGACATGACCATAATAAATGAAAGAACGTACCCACCTCCCTCCCACACATCTGACAGAGCGTAGATTGGGTGCTTCTATATCTGGCAACCCGGAGGGGGGTGAGATATGCCTGATGAACTATATAGATTTGGGTCAACCTGTCGGAGAGCTTGGGCGAGACAGCCTTGCAGGATTCCAAAGCCTCTTCCCACTCCTCCAGGGGGCCCAACACTCTCTCCCAGCGAGGTTTAAGCTTATATGCCAATTTGGTTGAAACGGGGGCAATGAGCATACCGTAAAAGGCGGACGTTAATTTGCGGGGATCAGTACTTTTAATTATGGCTATAAGAGGATTAGGGGCAGACTGGGGGTTGGCCCCCGAAAACTGAGCCCGAACCGCGTGTCTCATCTGCAAGAATTGAAAGAGCATGTGTCTGGGGAGTGAGAATTCTTCACTAAGCGTGGAGAAAGGTTTGAGGGTTCCGTTAGCGAACAGTTTGTTCAGGTAGAGGATAAGACATTCCTCTTTTCAAAAATTGTTCGTCTGTATGCAGTTTCAACAGGCAAGAAAAACATGCATGCTCAGAATCAAGTTGATGCATGCTTGGAAGCATTGTACTTAAATTTTCTCGGCTCATCGTTGTTTTGTACGTCACCGCTTTCTTGATGGTTGGCATTTGGTGTGACCTTGTGTACGCAAGACAAGCTTAAGCAGAATTCCGTTGGGAAAACCATTGTTTTTTTTTTTTTCGATGGGGAAACCGATCGAGTGTACGGGGCATAATTGTCCCATTTACTTATATCATTCCATGATCATGTGATGTTCCAAATCTTGAGTCTTTTTGCTTCTTCACGGCAGTGTGTAAAGATCCTTCTTCAGGTGTCCAAGTCACTGGTTTGTAGACCTCTCCAATGACAGGGTCCTGAAGATCCAGGATCAAAATGGGGACATCGTGATGAGGGACACTAACTAGACTAGTTGATAGTGGACTGGACTGCCACTCCAAGAGAAGGCACAAAAAAGGGGTCATATGATGGAAGATTCAGGTTCAGCCAATTGTGGGACCCCCCCCCCCCCCCCAATGTACCCTGCACAGGTAACTGTGGGCAGGGTACATTTACAAATGTTAATGCACCCATAGCTAGATTAGTGATTAACTTCTCTGACCAGAAATCAGCTTTATATATACGTATGTTTTATGAGGAATAAGATATCTAGCCACCTTTCACTTCAACAATGGGATTGGTTGATATTTAGCCATCTCTTCTCAAGTTTTGGCAAACTGAAGCTCCTCATGGGTAGCGTTTTTTCTTCTTATGCTGAGAGACGTAAGCTCAGTAAAGTTGCCCACACACCAGGGGTCAAGTCCTGGGGAAAAAAGTGTGGGAACTCCCACCCAAGATCCACTCCCCCACGAAAAAAAAATTAAAAATGATACGCTCATATGCATAATTACTAAACCACATGTTTTTTCTAGATCCCGCGATAACTCACGGCAGACCTCCGCAATGTCTCCTGGGAACAATGACAAAAGCTCCCAGGAGACATTGCGGCATCGAGGAAGTGACGGAATACCCGCACACTACCTGATGAATCCATATACAGGAAGCGGCTAGTAACATAAAGGATTACTAAGGTTCGCCTGACAGTGACTCGAGCTGGGCATCTCCGCTTAGTGAAGGATTGGCTCGGCTGCTCTCGGCTGCTCTAGTCCTGCAAAGGGAACTGAGTTCCTGCTGTGAAAAAAGTGCAGGAACTCCGGGGGTAATCCACAAAAGGGATATGCCGGCGTATCTACTGATACGCCGTCGTATCCCTGTTTCTATCTATGGAACTGATCCACAGAATCAGTTTACCATAGATAGGCAGAAGATCCGACATGTGTAATTGAATTACACTGTCGGATCTTAAGGATGCAATTCTAGGCCGGCCGCTAGGTGGCGAGGCCATTGCGGCCGGCCTAGAATATGCAAATGAACACTTACGGCGATCCACGAACATTCCGACGGGCCTGTCGCGCTAATTCTACGTTGTTTATGTCGAGTTACGCCGCGTAAAACTAGGGCTCAGCCCTAGCTCTCTTAAGCCATGTTAAGTATGGCCGTCGTTCCCGCGTCGAAATTGAAATTCTATGTCGTTTGCGTAAGACGTTCGTGAATGGCGCTGGACGCCATTTACGTTAACGTCTAAGCAAATGACGTCGGAGCGACGTCAGTTAGCGCAATGCACGTCGGGTAAGTTACCCGACGGAGCATGCGCAGTACGCCCGGCGCGGGAGCGCGCCTAATTTAAATGGGAATCGCCCATTTGTATTAGGAACGCCTTGCGCCGGACGGAGTTAAGTTACACCGCCGCAAATTTCCAGGTAAGTGCTTTGTGGATCGGCACCTAACTTGGGAGATTTGCGGCAGTGTAACTTAACTCTGAAAAGTTAAGTTGCGCTCGGCGGCTGTGGATCAGGCCCTCCGTTCCCACGCGTTCCCGCAGGACTTGAGCCCTGCCACACACTGTTAGATTTTAGTGCAAACATTCAATAATGCCATCAGTGCCCAAACAGATTTTGCATGAAAATGCTAAAAAATATAATTTTGGTAAATTGTAATATTCAGTTTCGCAATGGACAGAAGTCAATGTGATTTTGAACGTTAATCGCATTCACAATTGGAATTATGTTCTAATCACATATTGTAAGAAGCTGGAAACACTTTCTTTGCCTTTCCTTATATTTTTCCCACCACTGTGGTTCAAAACAGACATTAAGCTGACCACATAAACCATTAGAAAATTGAACAAATATTTTGAAAATGACCGTTTTCAATTACTGGTGTATGGCCAGTTAGAGAGGTCTCCTGGGAGGCCTCCATCAAAGCCATTAAAGCTGTGCAAGGCTCGTCCAACTGGTAGAGGTCCCACAAGGGAAGCGTGGGCAGATCCATGCAAGAATTATACCTCCCAGCTGGCCAGAGGACACCCTAGAATCCCAAGGAAGACACGGTTGGCCAAAGGATAAAGCTTAATGAAAATAAGACCCTCTGACACATTCTCACAAGTGCTTCATTAAGAACCGAAAAACATTTGAGTGGAACCTTCCCTAATTGTCGGCAGCACAAATCAGGTTTAAAATTCTTCAGAACAAAAGTCGACTTCATGCTCTGCTTCCTAATCAAGGTCTTACTGTGAGCCGAGCACAAGCCCGTAGATAATTACAATATATGTTTTTGTCTGAACGATAATTAAAGTGGTTCTCAAAGGTCTTGTTCTCCACCTCGGCTCAAACATATTCCACTTATAGATGAGAAGCTGTTAGAAACTTGCAAGATTGAGACGTTTTACAGATTTTTTTGGTTATTATCTTTTTTTGTTTTTTTTAGAAAGAAGGAAAATTTCCTTACTTTTTTCAGAGTTTGTAACTCTGGGTGTGACGGGAGTCACTTTTGGGCGCAGGGCGACCAAGAAAATAATGAACATGTCTTGGAATACTTAAAATGGGGAAGTAATATTTATCCACAATGGCCCAGATTCAAGAAGCAATTGCGCCCGTGTAACCATAAGTTACACGGCGCAATTGGTTACTTGCTCCGGTGTAACGAATGCTCCTGATTCAGGAACCTCGTTACACCGACTGCAGCCTAAAATCTGCGCGGCATAAGGCACTTATGCCTCGCAGATTTTAGGCTGCATTCTTGTGCTTGCCGCTAGGGGGCGCTCCCATTGTGATCAGCGTGTAGTATGCAAATTGCATACTACCACTTGCGCGGGCCCCGCGCAAGCCAGGTACGGAGTTTAGCGCAAGGTTGCCCCTTCTAATAGTAGGGGCAGCCAATGCTAAAGTATAGCCGGCCTTCCAGCCCCGTGAAATTTGAATTTCACGGCGTTTGCGTAAGTGATTCGTGAATAGCACTGGACGCCATTCACGTTCACTTTGAAGCAAATGACGTCCTTGCGACGTCATTTGCCGCAATGCACGTCGGGAATGTTTCCCGACGGAGCATGCGCTGTACGCTCGGCGCGGAAGCGCGCCTAATTTAAATGATTCCCGCCCCCGGCGGGATCATTTAACTTGTGCGCGCTTACGCCGGGCAAATTTGCCGGCGCGCCCTCGCAGTTCACGGAGCTACTGCTCCGTGAATCGAGGGCAGCGCAAAATATTTGCGGGGGCGCAGGGCAAAATCGTTGCCCTGCTCCCCCGCAAATATAGCGCAAGCTATGCTGAATCTGGGCCAATATCTCCCAGGATATATGTTAAGACTATTCTTGGTTTGTTTGATTCTGAGCTCAACATGTTAGTTGAGAGAGCTGATCACATTGGCCTCTGTACAATGTAGGAGACGGGACGACTCCTGCTGGAGCTCCTGCTATTGTAAAAGATGTTCTGTGTTTAAACTTATGATAATGTATAATCTACTGTGTGAAGCTCGGTGACAACAAGTCTGACCTGTAGTGAAATCCTGATTTATCATAACAATGACCAGGCTGCTTAAAGGGATTAGTTGATTAGCTCATGTTAATGAGGTTTCTGGTCACAGGTGTATTTTCAGAGTAATATGAGCAGGAGGTATGCACCTCCTCTTCTACTGTATTTAAGACTTGTATTCTGGTTCTAATAAAGAGTCTGGTCCGGATTCACAAAGCACTTGTGCCGACGTATCTCCAGATGCAAATATGCACCGTCGTATCTATGCGCCGGACTCAGAAACCAAGATACGCCTGAAAATAGGCTTCATCCGACCGACGTAACTTGCCTACGCCGGCGTAGAGTGGGCGCATATTTACGCTGGACGTATTTGGCGCTCCCATTGATTTTCTATTCACATATGCAAATGAGGGAGATACGCAGATTCACAAACGTACGTCCGACGCAGTGCGCGTAAAGTCATACGTCCGGCGTAAAGTTATGCCCCATAAAGCAGGTGTAACTCAGCAGCATCAATGCAAATGGCTGCACCAGGGAACACAAGCCGACGTATTTTACGTAGTTTACGTTAGATGTGAATATGATTAGGCGTAGGTTACGTTCACGACGTAGGCAGTGATCCGGCGTATCTTAGGGAGTAGTTCCGACGTGATTCTGAGCATGCGCACTGGTATGCGTTCACGGGATGGCGCATGCGCCGTTCGTTATACATATCTGTCTGGTGCTCAGCCCATCATTTGCATGAGGTCAAGCCTCATTTACATGGCTTACGCCCACTTCCACATACGCCGGCTTGCGCCTAGGAAACCCAGCGCAGTTTTGGCAGCACTTGCGTAGCGTAAAGGAGATACGCTACGGCGGCATAAATATGCACCACTGTATGTGAATCCGGGCCTAAGATTTCTGCTTGACCCTCAACACAGATCCTTGTCTCGTACTTGGGGGAAAATTATTTGTATGGGTTTTTTGTTCGGCTGATTGGAGTGTTCGGTAGCTGCCTTTGTGTTCAGGAATGGAATGTCCTAAACGACTTTAACCCCTTTCATACACGGGGTGTCTTTACACTGGGTTACTCTTATCAAGTTGCTAGGATTTTGCAATTGTTCTATATGTTCATTATACAAAGCTCGTCATTATTAGGTTTGCGCATAAATATGAATATTTCGTCTTAAAGGGTAACTCCAATTTTGTGGGGGAAAAAAGCAAATGAGGAAAAAAATAATATAGCGTATACAACTGCGACACAAGTCATATTGTGATTGAATATTATTAAAAAAAATACCTTTCCTTTTCAATCTGCAACCGCTGCAATTTTCTGAGAATGCAATATGGCTACCTGGAGTTGTTCTGTTCATATAATGTGTACAGAATGCCCCCCAGAAACATTGTTTCCTGCTTGTGTGATTGGCTCACCGATTTTTCCCAAAAGTCTGCACTAAGATGCAAGTCAGATTTCCGGCATCCACTGCAACAAAAAATTCACTTTTTGCTGAGATACCCCCAATCAGTGGCGGCCCGTTCATATAGGGGGCAAGGGCGCCGCCCCCCTAATCCATGTGCTCGGCCCCCTAATCTACATGCAAGGCGCCAGGCGCATGGATTCTGTAATGACACCCCATGTATGAAAGGGGCTAAAGTGGATGTCCGCTGTAAAAAAAAATATTAATATCGGCACACTTACCTGTCCTGGAGTCCAGCGCCGTCCGCAGCAGAGGACGAGCGATCGCTTGTCACTCTGCTGCCCCCCCGCCATACTCGGTGAGGGAACCAGGAAGTGAAGCTCTCCGGCTTCACTGCCCGATTCCCTGCGGCACATGCGCGAGTCGTGCTGCGCTTGCTGACTGGCTCCCGCTGTGCTCTGGGAGCCGAGTGTTTCCAGAACACAACGGGGGGAACGGACGGGAGGTGACGTTCTGCCCGCAGTCTGCCCGCAGACTGTGGCCGGAAGTGGGTGCAAATACCTGTCTTTAGACAGGTATCTGCACCCCCCTCCTCCCTGAAAAGTGTCAAATGTGACACCGGAGGGGGGGGGTCCGATCAGCAGGAGTTCCACTTTAGGGTGGAGCTTCCCTTTAAAGTCGTTTAGGACATTCCATTCCCGAACACAAAGGCAGCTACCGAACACTCCAACCAGCCAAACACCAAAAAAAACATACGAATACTTCTCCCCCAAATACGAGACAAAGCTCTGTCTTGAGGGTCAAGCAGGAATGAATCTTTATTGAAAGCAATACAAGTTTTATACACAGTCAAAAGAAGAGGTCCATACCTCCTGCTCATTTACTCTGGAAATACACCTGTGACCTGAAACCTAATTAACATGAGCTCATTAACTAATCCCTTTTGACAGCCTAGATGACTTAGAGACATGACCTTTAGGCCAGACTTGCTGTCTTGTAGCTCAGAAGACTCAATCAACATTATCACAAATCAACACTCCATCAGAACTCCTTCACACAATAGCAGACTACAGTGGCTAAAAGAGGAACCATACTAGACGCATTTACATTATAACAGACAACAGACAGACAGGTGGCTGGAGTTGACATCAGCATCTCCTAACAGTATGAATCAGTCAGTCTTTCTAATATGGCAAATACAGGGTTCCATTTTAAGTAACCCAAGCCACATTCTTAATGTCCATTATTTTTTTTGCTCACCCTGTGCCCCTAATAGACACAGGGCGACCTGGACATAAGAGGTGCATAGGGAGCTGAAACAAGGGTATCCCATACTTTCCAAGGGATTCTGGGTTCCACGGGCCCTCCCGTCACAGATTCCAATGTTTTTTTTTTTAAGCACAGGATTAGAGCCTGAGGTTTTTATTGACTTCAAAAAAGGGTGTGCTCTGCTATTGTATGAAGGAGTTCTGATGGAGTGTTGATTTGTGATAATGTTGATTGTGTCTTCTGAGCTACAAGACGGCAAGTCTGGCCTAAAGGTCATGTCTCTGAGTCATCTAGGTTGTCAAAAGGGATTAGTTAATGAGCTCATGTTAATTAGGTTTCTGGTCACAGGTGTATTTACAGAGTAAATGAGCAGGAGGTATGGACCTCCTCTTTAGACTGTGTATAAAACTTGTATTGCTTTCAATAAAGATTCATTCCATGCTTGACCCTCAAGACAGAGCTTTGTCTCGTATTTGGGGGAGAAGTATTCGTATGGGTTTCTTGGTGTTTGGCTGGTTGGAGTGTTCGGTAGCTGCCTTTGTGTTCGGGAATTGAATGTCCTAAAAGATCTTCGTTCAAAAACAGGTCTCGTTGAATGTGACCAACTGCTATTGCCCACACTATGACTAACTACTAGACAACTAGACATACCATGACCTGGACATCTGAAAACCTTCTCACGCAGCGACAGGCTGTCTCCCAGGGGCAGAGCTCTGCGCCCCAAGCCCACCCACTTGTATGACAATAGCAAATTAATATTTGCTGTTGTCTTCCTGGTTCTCCTCCTTAGACCCGATTGGCCAGGGAGTCTTAGGACTCCCAATCGTGTCTCAGGACACACTTCCTGTTCAGCCCAGAGGAGAACGGAGAGGAGAATGGCCCCCGGCTCTTCATTCCCCCTGCCTCGTTTGTTAAGGTTAGGTCTCCGCTGCCACCTTCTGGTCCTTCTAACGCCCGGGGAGAGGGGAGGTCATTGGTGTGCTTGCGGCGATCGCCGCCTTCCCGTCCAGCTGTTGCGAACTTACAAGTCATATGAGGCATTGCAAGGCTGACAGTTACAAGTATGACTCCTACAGGCAGAGGCGTGATGGGACTTGTAGTTTTGCAACAGCTGGAGGGCCGCCAGTTTGAGATCCCTGGTCTTAAAACTCTCAACCTAGACAACTGTTTGCTCAAAGAATGAAAATTCAGTGCTTGCAGACAATATTGAAGTGATATCCACAGGAAATGTGTATTGTGTCTTCTATTGGGAAAGTAAACACGCAAAACCCATTGCTTAGCATGCAAGTATTTAACATGAATATATAGAGGTGATATTAAGGCCCAG
Organism: Rana temporaria; assembly: GCF_905171775.1. Lineage (NCBI taxonomy): Eukaryota > Metazoa > Chordata > Amphibia > Anura > Ranidae > Rana > Rana temporaria. The sequence goes on along the minus strand of NC_053489.1, from coordinate 671,801,944 downwards.
ATTCTCAAAGGAGATACGACGGCGTATCTACAGATACGCCATCGTATCTCTGAGTCTGAGCGGTCGTATCTATGCGCCTGATTCATAGAATCAGTTACGCATAGATTTCTATTAGATCCGACTGGCGTAAGTCTCTTACGCCGTCGGATCTTAACTGCATATTTACACTGGCCGCTAGGGGCGTGTATGCTGATTTACGCCTAGAAATATGTAAATCAGCTAGATACGCGAATTCACGAACGTACGCCCGGCCGACGCAATACAGATACGCCGTTTATGTTAGGCTTTTCCCGGCGTAAAGTTACCCCTGCTATATGGTGGCGTACCAATGTTAAGTATGGACGTCGTTCCCACGTAGAATTTTGAATATTTTACGTCGTTTGCGTAAGTCGTCCGTGAATGGGGCTGGACGTAATTTACGTTCACGTCGAAACCAATACGTCCTTGCGGCGTACTTTGGAGCAATGCACACTGGGATATTCCGCGGACGGCGCATGGGCCGCTCGTGAAAAACGTCAATCACGTCGGGTCACATAACATTTACATAAAACACGCCCCCCTGTTCCACATTTGAATTAAGCGGGCTTACGCCGGCCTATTTACGCTACGCCGCCACAACTTACGGAGAAAGTGCTTTGAGAATACTGCACTTGCCCATCTAAGTTGCGGAGCCGTAACGTAAATAGGATACGTTACGCCCGCTCAAAGATGCGCCGATCTACGAGAATCTGGGCCACACTCTGCTTTAAGTTTTGTTGGTAGAAGGACAAAGTTGGCTTATCGTACTTGTTTTCTCAATCACTTGCGTTCGTAGACCAGCCAGTGGATTTCATTGTTGGTTCCTGAGAGGATAATGTTCCTCCCTCCAATCCTGTTACATGCCACCTGCTAATCATGGGATGTGGCTGGCACGGGGCCCTAAAAAAAAAAAGGCGCTCTCTTCTCAATGCTCGGGTGGCAGCTCACAGCCCCAATAATGGGCCATCGTTTGTGAAAGGATAAGCAATTAGTGTTTGGCTTTCTGCCTAATCTGGGAGTTAATGCTACAAGACAAGCACGGCTGGGCTCAGTGTATATGGGTGGGCGTGGGCCCCCCCCCCCCTATCAAAATGACACCCCTGTCCTTCCGCTATTGTCTGTTAATTGGCATCCCAGGACTGATTAGCGACGCTTGCATTCAGCAGCGGTTGATGACACTTCCTCTGCAAATGGCTCTTTCCAAAGTCAACAATTCCCAGCACGAGATAATTATTTATTTTACATCTTATTTTCTTTGTTTGCGCAGCTTGGAAACAATTGACAGATTTTTTATAGGATCAGTTATGTCCGATGCTGCTCGCCAAAGGGGCTCGCAATCAAACACCTGCGCACTTTCCTTACACTCACACTCTAGTGCTGGTTTAGAATCCCATTATCCCACTGGAATGTTTTTTTGACTGGGGGGTGGGGGTTGGATCTGGAGAGCTGGGAATGAACACACACAGAAAGGGGTCAACAATTCCAGAAATTTGGGTTTTACCTTTAATATTTGTTGACCTTTTGAGCAACATCATTTTTCTAAGCTGTTTCTCAAGATATACATTTTTCATCAAAATGATCTATGGTAGGAAAAATCTTTCTAGGATGTTTGCTTAAGAGCTGGGTCCACACTGGGGCGACTCGTCAGGCGACTCAGCCTGACGGGTTTTCAACGGACATGCCCGCTCGGAGATTTCTGTCCGATGGTTGTACACACCATCAGACAGAAATCCGTGCGGACAGGATACGTGGTGACGTGGACGCGACGATGACGCGGCGACGTGCGCGGCCCTGGAAGGTCAATGCTTCCACGCATGCGTCGAATCACTTCGACGCATGCGAGGGCTTTCGGCCGAGCGGACATGTACGGTGAGTCTGTACAGACGACCGAACATGTCCGACGGACAGGCTTCCAGCGCACATGTTTCTTAGCATGCTAAGAAACATTTGTCCGCTGGAAACCTGTCCGATCCGCCGGAAAATTGTCCGGTCGGACGTACAGACGACCGAACCTGTCCGCTGAAACTGGTCTGCGGACCAGTTTCAGCGGACATGTTCGGTCGTGTGTACGGGGCCTAACTTTACGCCGGAAATAGCCTTACGTAAACGACGTTAAAAATTGCGCCGGGCGCACGTACATTTCTGAATCGGCGTATCTAGTCATTTGCATATTTACGCCGAACTCAACGGAAGCGCCACCTAGCGGCCAGCGTAAATATGCACGCTAAGATACGACGGCGTAGGAGACTTACGCCGCTCGTATCTTAGCCTAATTTAAGCGTATCTGGTTTCCAGAATACGCTTAAATTTACGACGGCGTAGATTCAGAGTTACGACGGCGTATCTACTGATACACCAGCGTAACTGTCTCTGAATCTAGCCCAAAATGTGCAATGGGTGTTACATTGTCCTCCACTAAGAAGGACCTTACCCTGATCCCACATCATTGACATAATAGGATCACAAGACCCTAATCGGTCAATGTCATTGTCATTGACACGTCACTGACCCATGTTGCCATATTAGGCCCGCCATGTCACGTCATTGACCTAATAAGGTCCTTTTTCAGACCCATCTTGTTATGGGGTGACAACACCCTGTGCCTGTCTCCCGGTTGTGCTCCTGTGTTGTCACCCTGTGAGACCGGCTTCCAATGGTGACTGCAAGTGGCTGTTTAACCGGTTAACGCCTGCCACATGTACATATACGTCCACAGAATGGCACGTACAGGCATATGGGCGTACATGTACGTCCCCGCCTTTCCGCGGGTCGGGGGTCCGATCGGGACCCCCCCGGTACATGCGGCAGTCGGTAACCAGCAGGGAGCGATCCGGGACGAGGGCGCGGCTATTCGTTTCTAGCCGCCCCGTCGCGATCGCTCCCCGGAGCTGAAGAACGGGGAGAGCCGTATGTAAACACGGCTTCCCCGTGCTTCACTGTGGCGGCTGCATCGATCGAGTGATCCCTTTTATAGGGAGACTCGATCGATGACGTCACACCTACAGCCACACCCCCCTACAGTTGTAAACACACACTAGGTGAACCCTAACTCCTACAGCGCCCCCTGTGGTTAACTCCCAAACTGCAACTGTCATTTTCACAATAAACAATGCAATTTAAATGCATTTTTTGCTGTGAAAATGACAATGGTCCCAAAAATGTGTCAAAATTGTCCGAAGTGTCCGCCATAATGTCGCAGTCACGAAAAAAATCGCCGATCGCTGCCATTAGTAGTAAAAAAAAAAATAATAAAACTATCCCCTATTTTGTAAACGCTATAAATTTTGCGCAAACCAATCGATAAACAATTATTGCGATTTTTTTTTTACCAAAAATAGGTAGAAGAATACGTATCGGCCTAAACTGAGGAAAAAAAAATGTTATATATGTTTTTGGGGGATATTTATTATAGCAAAAAGTAATGACTAGAAAAACAGTTTGAAAGGCAGAGAAAGGAGCAAAATACATCCAGTTTGGGTTTACATCTACTTGAAAAAAAAAAAGGAAAAACAAATTTCCCTGTTGAACGTTTGCACCCCAAAGCGTCTGTGACTTTTGAGGACACCATCGGAATCTGGCGGAGTCCCCGGCGGGGCGGCCATTAAAGCCGTTCTCATGACTCCTCTCTCACCGCCACGCAGACCTCTGGCCGACATCGCCGATGTTGATGTAAAAGCCCCGTCCAAATACGCTGCGCGGTGATGGATTAGGATACATAATCTGCGGATCAGAAGAGAGATATACAGGCCCAGCTGTGGAGCTGGAAGGTTCCAGCCACATGTGGAGCAGCCGGTGGGACCAGGAAGACAAGCGGACGAGATACAGATGGGAAGCCAGATTAGTGACAGTCGCCAACAAGTCATGTCTTTGGATGCTAATAGCTGACACTTGAAGATGATGTTTAATCTGCTTAGATGTTGCCTTCCATGGTTCCCCCCTCCCCCTTCATCATGTTTAAATAAAGCCTTTCCATTTTCCTTATTTACCTTAATTAAAAGAAAAGGATGTCATCGCTGGGTCTATGTGCTTCCTTATGCAACCTACGCAGATCATGGCTGGTGGGAGGGATGTCATTGACCCTTGTGGCCATATTAGGTCATTGATGTCATGAGCATCCTCATGCTGGTGACATCATTGACCCCAATATGGCCACCAGGCCATATTTGGTCATTATCATTAAACTATGTCTTTGACTCAAGTGACCATGTTAAGTCATGGATGTTATGAGCATCCCCATGCTGGTAACATCATTGACCCAATATGGTCATATTTGGTCAATATTATCGACTTATGTCATTGACCCATGTGGCCATATTAGGTCAATGATGTTATGAGCATTCCCATGCCGGTAACATCATTGGACCCAATATGGCCACCAGGCCATATTTGGTCAATATCATTAAACTATGTCTTTGAACCATGCGGCCATATAAGGTCATGAATGTCATGAACATCCTCGTGCTGGTAACATCATTGACCCAATATGGTCATATTTGGTCAATATTATTGACTTATGTCGTTGACCCATGTGGCCATATTAGGTCAATGATGTCATGAGCATCCTCTTGCTGGTAACATCGTTGACCAAATATGGCCTCCAGGCCAAATTTAGTCAACGTCATTGACCTATGACATTGACCCATGACCATTGCCCTGGTCTCAGTTAATTGGGCCGCAGCAAGTGGGAGGTGGGATTGACAGATTCCTTCAAGATTCAGTCCAAACCCAATTTCAGACCAAACCACAGTCCATCCTTATGTAGTAGTGCAAGTCTTTCAATATTGATTGATAATATTGACTCATTGCAGGAAAACATAAAACACCAACGCGTTTCAGGGGCTTTAAAAATTCCTCTTCCTTCTCCGGGGCTATAAAGCAAATACAAAAGTGGTTAATAAACATCTAATAGCTTTATTAATTCAGATAATATCAAGGTTTATCAGTTTATATAAAAATAGATCTAAAAACCACATATACCAATTATATCTATCTATCTATATCTAATAATAAATGTGCCTTGATTGCAACCAGATTGATATATACAAAAGGGGGTTGTATATATATATATATATAAAAAAAAAAGCATAGCAATTCTCCATTTTAAATCAATGAAGAATTATCCATCTATATATATATATATATATATATATATATATATATATATATATATATATATATATATATATATATATATAGATATATATATATATATATATATATATACACACACACACACAGGTTAAAAAAAATAATAATATATATATATATATATATATATATATATATATATATATATATATATATATATATATTAACAATGTTTAATAAAATTGTATCCATATATATACACACACACAGGTTAAATAAATATATATATGTTAAATACAATTTTATATATATATATATATATATATATATACGCGAGTATAAGCCGAGTTTTTCAGCACATTTTTCTGTACTGAAAATGCCCCCCTCGGCTTATACTCGAGTCACCTTTTTGCGCCTGATCTCCCGGATTTGGGGACCCGGTCCCAGCCAGCTGTAGGTCTTCTGGACCCCAATCTTGGCACACACGTAGCCCCACTCTTCCTCTACAAGTGTGCACAGTTTGTTAACCGGGGGACCTACGGCCGGGGAGCACCAATTTTTCAAAGTCGCGCACCCTTTCTATGGTAATTTCTCCAGTAAATTTGGGGACCTGGTACTGGCCGGCCGTAGGTCTCCTAGACCCCAATCTTGGCACACATATAGCCCAACTCTTCCCTACGGCCGGGAAGCATCGATTTTTCAAAGTCAGGCACTCCTTCCATAGACTCATGTTAAACGGTCATTTCTCTAGTAACTTTGGGGACCGGGGACCGGCCGGCAGTAGGTCCCCTGGACCCGAAACTTGGCACACATGTAGACTCAGTTCTCCTCTACAAGAGTGCAAAAGGTTGCTGTCTGGGGGACCTATGACTGGGGAGCACCGATTTTTCAAATCGGGCACGCCTTCCATAGACTCCCATGTTAAAGGGGAGTTCCAGCCAATGTGTATGTTTATTAAAAGTCAGCAGCTACAAAAAGTGTAGCTGCTGGCTTTTAATAAACAGACACTTACCTGCTCCAGCGCTCCAGCGACGCGCCGGCCGGGGCTCCGCTCCTCTCCCCCCCTCCCCGGCCGGCGTCTTCATTCTCAGTGTGGGCACCCGGCCGTGACAGCTTTCGGCTTTACGGCCAGACACCCACTGCGCATGCGCGAGCGGCACTGCGCATGCGCGAGCGGCGTGGCCCGGCGCTGCGCCGTGTAATTGGCCAGGAGATCGCCTAGGACCTGTGACGTGTCCTAGGCGATCGCCTACAGCAGCCCCTTCCTGTAGGCGATTAAGCTTAGTCGCCTACAGGAAGGAGGAAGTGGGACAGGAAGTCCCACTCTTCCTGAAGCCCCCACCCCCCCCCCCCAAAAAAATGACATGCCAAATGTGGCATGTAAGGGGGTGAGGAGTGGGATAAGCGGAAGTTCAAATTTGGGTGGAACTCCTCTTTAAACGGTCATTTCTCCAGTAAATTTGGGGACCCGGTACCGGCCGGCAGTAGGTCCTCTGGACCCGAATCTTGGCACACTGGTAGCCCCACTCTTTCTCTACAAGTGTGCAAAGGTTGCTGTCTGGGGGACCTACAGCCGGGGAGCACCAATTTTTCAAAACTTCTATATACTCCCATGTTAAACGTAAGTCTAGTCATGGGTACAGTGAGGCATGGGCACAGTGAGGCATGGGCACAGTGAGGTATGCACATGGACACAGTGAGGCAAAGTGAGGCACAGTGAGGCATACAGATGGACACCCTAGGCTTATACTCGAGTCAATACGTTTTCCAATTTTTTTGTGGTAAAATTAGGCGCCTCGGCTTATATTCGGGTCGGCTTATATTCGGGTGGGCTTATACGTGAGTATATATGGGTATATATATATATATATATATATTATTTATAAGATATGTATCTGATGCCGGGGCCATTTTAATGGGTCTCAGTCCTCTCTCTGAAACATCTGGTCCCTTTCTGTCTGCAATACGGGGGGGGGGGGGGGGGGGGGTTTGGTTGAGTAACTCTATATGTGTGTAACTGTCAGCAGAAAAAAAAAATCTGAAGATTAGACGCACTAAGTAGTGTAAAGGGAGGACAGAGGACGCTATGAAAAAATAATAATTACGTTGAATTATTAATGTCTCTATTTTGGGCGCAGGCCTTGTAGATCCATCAGGTGGTGCGACAATGAAAGGCTATTGAATGGCGGAGATTCATCAGCCCCTTGCTGGAGTCTGCAGCTTCCTCTGATTAGGTTGGTAAAGCCATAAAGCATCAGACATGAGAAGGCCTGCAATCTAATCAGCGGAGCGCTGCATGCACGCACACCAGATGCACTTCACCTAATTGTCTTATCTCTGACTGCATGGATCCCAGATGTCAGCAATTATGGGGCCTTGTAAACACTGAGTTGTATGGATACAACACATAACAATATATATTTTTAATGTTTTTTTTTCCCCCTCTATGTCTGTTGAACTGTCTATTTACTATGCCATTATCATAGGCATCCAAAGCACAAAAATCAGATATTCCTATTGTTCGCTACCGGTCTTGCGCCGTGGGCTAATACCACCACCTAGAGGTCAATTTGAGTATTAATGGTATTATTGTCAGTACTTGGACTACAACATGTTATCTTTTTTGTCTTTTGTGAAAATCTACAGAATTTTTATTTATTTTTTAACCACTTAAAGCGGTGGTTCCCCCTTAAAAACAACTTTTTTTTATTCCACTGCCCCCCCACATTCCATCACGATTAAGGCACATATTTTTTTTTTCCTGCTGTACATACCTTACTACAGCATATTCACCCGTGCATCCGGGTTGCGAGTCCCGCGGGAGTGGGCGTTCCTCACATGCCGGTGATTGACGTTTTGCCCAAAAACGAGCTCTCCCCCCATCGCGTAAGCCGCGTCACGGTTGGCGAAAGGAGCCGAACGGCGAGTCGGCGCTATACTGCGCATGCGCATCGCCGTTCGGCTCCTTTCGCCAATCGTGGCGCGGCTTACGCGACGGGGGAGAGCTCGTTTTTGGGCAAAACGTCAAACAACAGCATGTGAGGAACGCCCACTCCCGCGGGACTCGCAACCCGGATGCAATATGCTGTAGTAAGGTATGTACAGCAGGGAAAAAAAAATATGTGCCTTAATCGTGATGGAATGTGGGGGGGCAGTGGAATAAGAAAATGTTGTTTTTAAGGGGGAACCACCGCTTTAAGGACCGGACCAATATGCTGCTAAATAACCCAAGGGGTTTTTACAATTTGGCACTGCGTCGCTTTAACAGACAATTGCGCGGTCGTGCGACATGGCTCCTAAACAAAATTGGCGTCCTTTTTTCCCCACAAATAGAGCTTTCTTTTGGTGGTATTTGATCACCTCTGCAGTTTTTATTTTTTGCATTATAAACAAAAATAGAGCGACAATTTTAAAAAAAAATCAATATTTTTTACTTTTTGCTATAATAAATATCCCCCAAAAACATATATATTTTTTTTCCTCAGTTTAGGCTGATACGTATTCTTCTACCTATTTTTGGTAAAAAAAAAATCGCAATAAGCGTTTATCGATTGGTTTGCGCAAAATTTATAGCGTTTACAAAATAGGGGATATTTTTATTGCATTTTTATAAATTTTTTTTTTTTTACTACTAATGGCGGCGATCAGCGATTTTTTTCGTGACTGCGACATTATGGCGGACACTTCGGACAATTTTGACACATTTTTGGGACCATTGTCATTTTCACAGCAAAAAATGCATTTAAATTGCATTGTTTACTGTGGAAATGACAGTTGCAGTTTGGCAGCTAACCACAGGTGGCGCTGTAGGAGTTAGTGTTCACCTAGTGTGTGTTTACAACTGTAGGGGGGTGTGGCTGTAGGACTGACATCATCGATGGAGTCTCCCTATAAAAGGGATGACACGATCGATGCGCCGCCACAGTGAAGCACGGGGAAGCCGTGTTTACATACGGCTCTCCCCGTTCTTCAGCTCCGGGGAGCGATCGCGACGGAGCTGCTATAAACGAATAGCCGCGCCGTCGTCCCGGATCGCTCCCCGCGGGTAAGCGCCCGCCGCATGTACCGGGGGGGGGGTCCCGATCGGACCCGCGGCAAGGAGGAGACGTACCTGTACTCCCATCTGCCTGTACGAGCCATTCTGTGGACGTATATGTACATGCGGCGGGCGCTAACCGGTTAATAAAAAAAAAAATTATAATTTTTTTTATTTTATAAAAAAAAGGGGGGGTTGCCATCCAGGGCCCTGGGGACCTCTGGGTCACTAGAGGCAGAGGAGCACAGAGGTCGCTAGAGGCAGAGGAGAGTAGGGGTCATTGAAGACAAAGTAGTGCAGGGGTCACTGAAGACACAGGAGTGCAGAGGTCACTGAAGACACAGGAGTGCAGGGGTCACTAAAGACACAGGAGTGCCGGGGGTTCACTGAAGACACAGGAGTGCAGAGGTCACTGAAGACACAGGAGTGCAGGGGTCACTAAAGACACAGGAGTGCAGGGGTTCACTGAAGACACAGTAGTGCAGGGGTCAATGAAGACACATGGGTGCAGGGGTCACTGAAGGCAGAGGAGCACAGAGGACTTTAGAGGCAGAGAAGTGTAGGGGTCATTAGAGACACAGTAGTGGAGGGGTCACTGAAGACACAGTAGTGCAGGGGTCATTGGAGACACAGGAGTGCAGGGGTCACTGGTGACACATGAGTGCAGGGGTCACTAGGGGTAGAGGAGCACAGAGGTCGCTAGAGGCAGAGGAGAGTAGGGGTCACTGAAGACACAGTAGTGCAGGGGTCATTGGAGACACAGGAGTGCAGGGGTCACTGGTGACACATGAGTGCAGGGGTCACTAGAGGCAGAGGAGCACAGAGGTCGCTAAAGGCAAAGGAGAGTAGGGGTCACTGGAGACACAGTAGTGCAGGGGTCACTGAAGACACAGTAGTGCAGGGGTCACTGGAGACACAGGAGTGCAGGGGTCACTGAAGACACAGGAGTGCAGGGGTCACTAAAGACACAGTAGTGCAGGGGTCACTGAAGACACAGTAGTCCAGGGGTCACTGGAGACACAGGAGTGCAGGGGTCACTGAAGACACATGAGTGCAGGGGTCACTGAAGACACAGGAGTGCAGAGGTCACTGAAGACACAGGAGTGCAGGGGTCACTAAAGACACAGGAGTGTGGGGGTCACTGAGGACACAGGAGCGCAGGGGTCACTGAAGACACAGGAGTGCAGGGGTCACTGGAGACACAGGAGTGCAGGGGTCACTAGATCGGAGTCTACATTTCATTTTTAAAGTGCCCTAGTATGTGCTTCGTATATTCTCCTGCCGGGCCCTTCCCTTGTTATCGCTTTGGTTTCTTTTGTGAGCCCCAATCTCCAGGCAGCGCCGAGGAGCATGTTCCCAACCGCCATTGGCCGCTGCGAGCAGCCGCAGAGTTGCACGTGTTTGACCCGGGCGACCCTTCGTCTCCGTCACACTCATAATCGCGGAGGAGAGACCTGAGCGAAGACACGGCCCGCCTTTAAACCTGATAGCGTGTCTGGCCGGTCCTGTCAGCTGGATGAGGCCATTACGGATCGGAGGGGTGTCCGGGGGAAAAGCCTGACAGCTATTGTGTATCAGTCAGCGTCACCTGGGCCTGAGTGGCGGATATAACGCGGCTCCGTCTGTTCTGTGTCACTGGAGGGGGGGGGATATTTTCATCCTGTAAGTCCCACCGCCCCCCTCCGTCGCCCCACCGGCCCGCCAGCCCCATCACTCTATCCCTCATTCTATGCTTTCCACATAAAACCGTCACACACGTCACCGACACCCCACATCCGCCCCCTTCACCGGCTGCTTTTCACTTTGTAGCTCCTAAATGAACTTTTCTTTGTAGCGAGAAGACCGCACGGCGCAGGTTACCTCCGAACCTCCAACCACAGGAAGAACTCCAAGACGTGACGGCAAACTCCTATACCTTCCAGAATATTTACAGTTCTGTTCAGCCGCTCTTGTGGTTTACATGCCCCTGCAATGCTATATATATATATATATATTGGGGGTGTGGAAATTAAAGATTAATTCCTCAATTAATCGTAAATTTTTGTTGATCGATCAAAATTCTTTTGATCCGTACTAGTGGTGCAACGGATCGTAAATGATCCGTGATCCGAACGGGTCACCGTATGCGGATCGGCACACCGCGTGATCCGCGGAGCTCCGGCCTAGATCCCGGAGTGGCGGCCATCTTGGCTTAGGTGAGCCTAGAGCGGCGCGCTGACGTCATCACCGGGCTTCAACTGCTCGTGTTCGGCCGGCTTCTCTGGTAAGACTAAGCAAGCACTAATCTTCCTATACAGTGGGGAGATGTCTGTGGATATTACAGTGGGGAGATGTCTGTGGATATTACAGTGGAGGGGGGTGTCTGTGGATATTACAGTGGGGAGAGGTCTGTGGATATTACAGTGGGGGGAGATGTCTGTGGATATTACAGTGGGGGGAGATGTCTGTGGATATCACAGTGGGGGGAGATGTCTGTGGATATCACAGTGGGGGAGATGTCTGTGGATATTACAGTGGGGAGATGTCTGTGGATATTACAGTGGGGAGATGTCTGTGGATATTACAGTGGGGGGAGATGTCTGTGGATATTACAGTGGGGGAGATGTCTGTGGATATTACAGTGGGGGGAGATGTCTGTGGATATTACAGTGGGGAGATGTCTGTGGATATTACAGTGGGGGGAGATGTCTGTGGATATTACAGTGGGGGAAATGTCTGTGGATATTACAGTGGGGGGAGATGTCTGTGGATATTACAGTGGGGAGATGTCTGTGGATATTACAGTGGGGGGAGATGTCTGTGGATATTACAGTGGGGGAAATGTCTGTGGATATTACAGTGGGGGGAGATGTCTGTGGATATTACAGTGGGGGAGATGTCTGTGGATATTACAGTGGGGAGAGATGTCTGTAGATATTACAGTGGGGGAAATGTCTGTGGATATTACAGTGGGGGGAGATGTCTGTGGATATTACAGTGGAGGAGATGTCTGTGGATATTACAGTGGGGGAGATGTCTGTGGATATTACAGTGGGGGGGAGACGTCTGTGGATATTACAGTGGGGGAGATGTCTGTGGATATTACAGTGGGGGAGATGTCTGTGGATATTACAGTGGGGAGATGTCTGTGGATATTACAGTGGGGGAGATGTCTGTGGATATTACAGTGGGGGGGAGATGTCTGTGGATATTACAGTGGGGGGGAGATGTCTGTGGATATTACAGTGGGGGGAGATGTCTGTGGATATTACAGTGGGGGAGATGTCTGTGGATATTACAGTAAGGGAGATGTCTGTGGATATTACAGTGGGGGAGATGACTGTGGATATTACAGTGGGGGAGGTGTCTGTGGATATTACAGTGTGAGAGATGTCTGTGGATATTACAGTGGGGGAGATGTCTGTGGATATTACAGTGGGGGAGATGTCTGTGGATATTACAGTGGGGGGGAGATGTCTGTGGATATTACAGTAGGAGAGATGTCTGTGGATATTACAGTGGGGGGAGACGTCTGTGGATATTACAGTGGGGAGATGTCTGTGGATATTACAGTGGGGAGATGTCTGTGGATATTACAGTGGGGGTGATGTCTGTGGATATTACAGTAGGGGAGATGTCTGTGGATATTACAGTGGGGAGATGTCTGTGGATATTACAGTGGGGGAGATGTCTGTGGATATTACAGTGGGGGGAGAGATGTCTGTAGATATTACAGTGGGGGAGATGTCTGTGGATATTACAGTGGGGGGAGATGTCTGTGGATATTACAGTGGAGGAGATGTCTGTGGATATTACAGTGGGGGAGATGTCTGTGGATATTACAGTGGGGGGAGACGTCTGTGGATATTACAGTGGGGGAGATGTCTGTGGATATTACAGTGGGGGAGATGTCTGTGGATATTACAGTGGGGAGATGTCTGTGGATATTACAGTGGAGAGATGTCTGTGGATATTACAGTGGGGGGGAGACGTCTGTGGATATTACAGTGGGGAGATGTCTGTGGATATTACAGTGGGGGGGAGACGTCTGTGGATATCACAGTGGGGGAGATGTCTGTGGATATTACAGTGGGGGGAGACGTCTGTGGATATTACAGTGGGGGAGATGTCTGTGGATATTACAGTGGGGGAAATGTCTGTGGATATTACAGTGGGGGGAGATGTCTGTGGATATTACAGTGGGGGAGATGTCTGTGGATATTACAGTGGGGAGAGATGTCTGTAGATATTACAGTGGGGGAAATGTCTGTGGATATTACAGTGGGGGGAGATGTCTGTGGATATTACAGTGGAGGAGATGTCTGTGGATATTACAGTGGGGGAGATGTCTGTGGATATTACAGTGGGGGGGAGACGTCTGTGGATATTACAGTGGGGGAGATGTCTGTGGATATTACAGTGGGGGAGATGTCTGTGGATATTACAGTGGGGAGATGTCTGTGGATATTACAGTGGGGGAGATGTCTGTGGATATTACAGTGGGGGGGAGATGTCTGTGGATATTACAGTGGGGGGGAGATGTCTGTGGATATTACAGTGGGGGGAGATGTCTGTGGATATTACAGTGGGGGAGATGTCTGTGGATATTACAGTAAGGGAGATGTCTGTGGATATTACAGTGGGGGAGATGACTGTGGATATTACAGTGGGGGAGGTGTCTGTGGATATTACAGTGTGAGAGATGTCTGTGGATATTACAGTGGGGGAGATGTCTGTGGATATTACAGTGGGGGAGATGTCTGTGGATATTACAGTGGGGGGGAGATGTCTGTGGATATTACAGTAGGAGAGATGTCTGTGGATATTACAGTGGGGGGAGACGTCTGTGGATATTACAGTGGGGAGATGTCTGTGGATATTACAGTGGGGAGATGTCTGTGGATATTACAGTGGGGGTGATGTCTGTGGATATTACAGTAGGGGAGATGTCTGTGGATATTACAGTGGGGAGATGTCTGTGGATATTACAGTGGGGGAGATGTCTGTGGATATTACAGTGGGGGGAGAGATGTCTGTAGATATTACAGTGGGGGAGATGTCTGTGGATATTACAGTGGGGGGAGATGTCTGTGGATATTACAGTGGAGGAGATGTCTGTGGATATTACAGTGGGGGAGATGTCTGTGGATATTACAGTGGGGGGAGACGTCTGTGGATATTACAGTGGGGGAGATGTCTGTGGATATTACAGTGGGGGAGATGTCTGTGGATATTACAGTGGGGAGATGTCTGTGGATATTACAGTGGAGAGATGTCTGTGGATATTACAGTGGGGGGGAGACGTCTGTGGATATTACAGTGGGGAGATGTCTGTGGATATTACAGTGGGGGGGAGACGTCTGTGGATATCACAGTGGGGGAGATGTCTGTGGATATTACAGTGGGGGGAGACGTCTGTGGATATTACAGTGGGGGAGATGTCTGTGGATATTACAGTGGGGGGGAGATGTCTGTGGATATTACAGTGGGGGAGACGTCTGTGGATATTACAGTGGGGGGAGATGTCTGTGGATATTACAGTGGGGGAGACGTCTGTGGATATTACAGTGGGGGAGATGTCTGTGGATATTACAGTGGGGGAGATGTCTGTGGATATTACAGTGGGGAGATGTCTGTGGATATTACAGTGGAGAGATGTCTGTGGATATTACAGTGGGGGGGAGATGTCTGTGGATATTACAGTGGGGAGATGTCTATGGATATTACAGTGGGGGGGAGACGTCTGTGGATATCACAGTGGGGGAGATGTCTGTGGATATTACAGTGGGGGGAGATGTCTGTGGATATTACAGTGGGGGAGATGTCTGTGGATATTACAGTGGGGGGAGATGTCTGTTGATATTACAGTGGGGAGATGTCTGTGGATATTACTGGGGGGAGATGTCTGTGGATATTACAGTGGGGGGGAGATGTCTGTGGATATTACAGTGGGGGGGAGATGTCTGTGGATATTACAGTGGGGGGGAGATGTCTGTGGATATTACAGTGGGGGGGAGATGTCTGTGGATATTACAGTGGGGGGAGATGTCTGTGGATATTACAGTGGGGAGACGTCTATGGATATTACAGTGGGGGGAGATGTCTGTGGATATTACAGTGGGGAGACGTCTGTGGATATTACAGTGGGGGGGAGACGTCTGTGGATATTACAGTGGGGGAGATGTCTGTGGATATTACAGTGGGGGGAGATGTCTGTGGATATTACAGTGGGGGGAGATGTCTGTGGATATTACAGGGGGGAGATGTCTGTGGATATTACAGTGGGGGAGATGTTTGTGGATATTACAGTGGGGGGAGATGTCTGTGGATATTACAGTGGGGGAGATGTCTGTGGATATTACAGTGGGGGGGAGACGTCTGTGGATATTACAGTGGGGAGATGTCTGTGGATATTACAGTGGGGAGATGTCTGTGGATATTACAGTGGGGAGATGTCTGTGGATATTACAGTGGGGGGATGTCTGTGGATATTACAGTGGGGGAGAGGTCTGTGGATATTACAGTGGGGGAGATGTCTGTGGACATTACAGTGGGGGGGAGATGTCTGTGGATATTACAGTGGGGGAGAGGTCTGTGGATATTACAGTGGGGGAGATGTCTGTGGATATTACAGTGAGGGGGATGTCTGTGGATATTACAGTGGGGAGATGTCTGTGGATATTACAGTGGGGGGGATGTCTGTGGATATTACAGTGGGGAGATGTCTGTGGATATTACAGTGGGGGAGATGTCTGTGGATATTACAGTGGAGGAGATGTCTGTGGACATTACAGTGGGGGGAGATGTCTGTGGATATTACAGTGGGGGGAGATGTCTGTCGATATTACAGTGGGGGAGATGTCTGTGGATATTACAGTGGGGGGAGATGTCTGTGGATATTACAGTGGGGGGGGGAGATGTCTGTGGATATTACAGTGGGGAGATGTCTGTGGATATTACAGTGGGGGAGATGTCTGTGGATATTACAGTGGGGGGAGATGTCTGTGGATATTACAGTGGGGGGAGATGTCTGTGGATATTACAGTGGGGGAGATGTCTGTGGATATTACAGTGGGGGAGATGTCTGTGGATATTACAGTGGGGGAGATGTCTGTGGATATTACAGTGGGGGGAGATGTCTGTGGATATTACAGTGGGGGAGATGTCTGTGGATATTACAGTGGGGGGGAGATGTCTGTGGATATTACAGTGGGGAGATGTCTGTGGATATTACAGTGGGGGAGATGTCTGTGGATATTACAGTGGGGGGAGATGTCTGTGGATATTACAGTGGGGGGAGATGTCTGTGGATATTACAGTGGGGGAGATGTCTGTGGATATTACAGTGGGGGGAGATGTCTGTTGATATTACAGTGGGGAGATGTCTGTGGATATTACTGGGGGGAGATGTCTGTGGATATTACAGTGGGGGAGATGTCTGTGGATATTACAGTGGGGGAGATGTCTGTGGATATTACAGTGGGGGGGAGATGTCTGTGGATATTACAGTGGGGGGGAGATGTCTGTGGATATTACAGTGGGGGGAGATGTTTGTGGATATTACAGTGGGGGGAGATGTCTGTGGATTTTACAGTGGGGAGACGTATGTGGATATTACAGTGGGGGGGAGACGTCTGTGGATATTACAGTGGGGGAGATGTCTGTGGATATTACAGTGGGGGGAGATGTCTGTGGATATTACAGTGGGGGGAGATGTCTGTGGATATTACAGTGGGGGGAGATGTCTGTGGATATTACAGTGGGGGAGATGTCTGTGGATATTACAGTGGGGGGGAGACGTCTGTGGATATTACAGTGGGGAGATGTCTGTGGATATTACAGTGGGGAGATGTCTGTGGATATTACAGTGGGGAGATGTCTGTGGATATTACAGTGGGGAGATGTCTGTGGATATTACAGTGGGGGGATGTCTGTGGATATTACAGTGGGGGAGAGGTCTGTGGATATTACAGTGGGGGAGATGTCTGTGGACATTACAGTGGGGGGGAGATGTCTGTGGATATTACAGTGGGGGAGAGGTCTGTGGATATTACAGTGGGGGAGATGTCTGTGGATATTACAGTGGGGGAGATGTCTGTGGACATTACAGTGGGGGGGAGATGTCTGTGGATATTACAGTGGGGAGATGTCTGTGGATATTACAGTGGGGAGATGTCTGTGGATATTACAGTGGGGGAGATGTCTGTGGATATTACAGTGGGGGGAGATGTCTGTGGATATTACAGTGGGGGGGAGATGTCTGTGGATATTACAGTGGGGGGGAGATGTCTGTGGATATTACAGTGGGGGGGAGATGTCTGTGGATATTACAGTGGGGGGGAGATGTCTGTGGATATTACAGTGGGGGGGAGATGTCTGTGGATATTACAGTGGGGACTACATATGGTGGTGATCCGAAAAATATATGTGCGTTATAATTAATTGAAATTTGTTGATTAATCGAACACAACATTTTTAATCAATAACAGCCCTAATATATATACACTCATTAGGTACACCTGTTCAATTGGTTGGTAACACAAGTTGCTAATCAGCCAATCACATGCCAGCAACATTTAGGCATCTAGATTTGGTGAAGACGACTTGCTGAAGTTCAAACCGAGCATCAGAAATGGGGAAGAAAAGGGTATTTAAGGAACTTTGAACGTGGTATGGTTGTTCAAAAGAACAGGCAGGAAATTTGAGGCAGCTGCTCTCTCTCGCTCTACATATATATATATATATATAGAGCGAGAGAGAGAGAGACAGATATTATACATTATTATTATTTATTAATATACATTCTATAAAAAAACAATAATATTAATGGCATAAAGTATTGAAAATCTTTTTTTATTATAAGAATATTATTTAAATGATTAATATAAATCATACATATAAAGAGAGAGAACGAAAGAGAGAGAGGCAGAGAGACGCATACTACAAATTATTATTAATACGAGTTATATACTGTAAAAATGATACTATTATTTTTTTTTCAATTAAACGTTTTTATTTCCCCAAAAAGTGTAAAATTTTCCAATGCACAAAAATTTTCTTTGTTTAATACAATCCGTTCACACATGACATATATAGGCAATACATAAAATAAGTAATTACGGAGACTATTACTGTGTAGTAAAAATGATACTATTAATAGCATAAAAGTATTTCAATATATATATATATATATCTATATCTATAAATAGATTGAGAGAAAGATTATACATTATTATTCATATAAATTCTATAAAAACAATAATATTAATAGTATAAAAGTATTTAAAATCTTTTTTTATTATAATAATATTATTTAATTATTATTTAAATTATGAGAGAGAGAGAGAGAGAGAGAGAGAGAGAGAGAGAGAGAGAGAGAGAGAGAGAGAGAGAGAGAGAGAGAGAGAGAGAGAGAGAGAGATTATACATTATTATTCATACAAATTCTATAAAAACAATAATATTAATAGTATAAAAGTATTTAAAATCTTTTTTTATTATAATAATATTATTTAATTATTATTTGAATTATCAATATAAATTATAACATATAAAGATAGATAGATAGATAGATAGATAGATAGATAGAGAGAGAGAGAGAGAGAGAGAGAGAGAGAGAGAGAGAGAGAGAGAGAGAGAGAGAGAGAGAGAGGCAGAGATATTATAAATTAGTATTTTTATTATTATTATAAATTATAAAAATAAATATAATATTATAGTGTAAAAGTCAGGGGCCCAGATTCACCAAGCACTTACGCCGACGTATAACACGTTACGCCGACGTAAGTGCAAATGTGCGCCGGCGTATGTGTGCGGCAGACCCACAAACCAATATGCTCCTAAAAACAGGCTACACCCCACCGACGTAGCTTGCACACGCCGGCGTAGGGTGGGCGCACATATGGGCTGGGCGCATGGTGCTGCTCCCATTGATTAGCCATTCAAACATGCAAATGAGGATAAATACGGCGATTCACAAACGCGTGTATGCCCGGCGCATGTTACGCGAGATGCGCGTAAGTTGTAAGTCCGGCGTAAAGTTATTCCCCATAAAGGAGGTGCAACCCGGCAACAGACATGCACAGGTCTGCACCAGGGAACACAAGAGCAGCGTATTGTGAGTTGGATGTGTGTCTGGCTGGGCGTAGGTTATGTTCACGGCTTACGCAGTGATCCGGCGTAGCTTAGGCAGTTGTGCCGGCGTGGTTGTGAGCAGGCGCAGGGGGTGCTGTGCATGCGTCCACATCACGGCGCATGCGCAGTTCGTGATACGTACCTGTCTGGCGCTCGGCCCATCATTTGCATGGGGTCACGCCTCATTTGCATGGGTTCACGCCCACTTCCACCTACGCCAGCGTGCGCCTTCGAAACCCACGCTGGCGCAGCGTTGGGAGCAATGGCTTGCTGAATGCAATGCTTGCCTCTCCATGCTACGTTGGCGTAGCGTACAGTGTTTGCTCTACGGCGGCGTAAATATGCGCCTTGCTTTCTGTGGATCTGGGCCATTATTGTTTTTTTTTTTAATGAGAGATATTATAAATTATTATTTTAATAAATGACAGTATATAATAACACCAACAACAATAATAACAACAATAAAAATAATAATAATATAAATATAGTTGCCCTGTAATTGATCCCCTCACCCCACCAGATAAAGTATCTTCTTCGCTGTTCCTACCATCTTTACTATGCGGCAAGGAAAATATTCAGGTCCCCCTCCTATTGTGAATGTGCCCCAGGCCCATATTACCCCTACACACAACAACCACATCCATCACGAAAAGACCCCATTCATGTGCCTGCATTTTTTCATTTTGTTTGCATGACTGAGAATGCAACGTGAGAAGTGAGACTACTGCAAGATCCATAATATGAAAGGGGTTAAAGCCTTATGCCCCGTACACACCATCACTTTATGTGATGAAAAAAAACGACATTTTCTGTGAAGTAAAAAATGACGTTTTTGAAACTTCAATTTTCAAAGACGAAGTTGCCTACACACCATCGTTTTTCTCACAATGTTCTAGCAAAGTGAGGTTACGTTCCACCACGTTTTTCCATTGAAGCTCGCTTCATAAGCAGCTTCTAGGCATGCGCGGGTGAAAAAACGTCGTTTTAAACGACGTTTTTGCTACACACGGTCAATTTCTGTGAAGTAAAAGTTGACGTTTTGAAAAACGACACATAAAATTGAAGCATGCTTCAATTTTTTTTGGTCGTTTTTTAGAAGACATAAAACGACGTTTTCCCCCACACACGGTCAATTAAAGTGACGTTTTTAAAAACGTCATTTTTTTTCATCACATAAAGTGATGGTGTGTACGGGGCATTAGGGGCAGATTCTTGTAGATCGCCACATCTATGTGGCGGCGTAACGTATCTCATTTACGTTACGCCGCCGCAAGTTTTACGGGCAAGTGCTTGATTCACAAAGCACTTGCCTGTAAAGTTGCGGCGGCGTAGCATAAATCCCCCGGCACAAGCCCGCCTAAATCAAATGATCCGGGTAGGGGGCGTGGATCACTTAAATTAAGCGCTTTCCCGCGCCGAACGTTCTGCGCATGCGCCGTCCCTAAAATTTCCCGACGTGCATTGCGCTAAATGACGTCGCAAGGACGTCATTGGTTTCGACGTGAACGTAAATGGCGTCCAGCCCCATTCACGGATGACTTACGCAAACAACGTAAATTTTTTAATTTCGACGCGGGAACGACAGCCATACTTAACATTGGTTGCCCCTCATATAGCAACTTTACGCATCGCAAATCTAACGTAAATGTCGTATCTTCACTGCGTCGACCGTGCGTACGTTCAAGAATTCATGTATTTTGCTAATTTGCATACTCGACGGGGAAAACGACGGAGGCGACACCCAGCGGCAAAAAAAAAAATTGCATTTAAGATCCGACAGCGTATGAGCCTTACGCCTGTCGGATCTAATGGATATCTATGCGTAACTGATTCTAAGAATCAGTCGCATAGATACGACGGCCCAGATTAGGACTTACGACGGCGCACATGGCGTTGCGCCCGTCGTAAGCCCTTTCAGAATCTGGGCCTTAAAATCCAGGGAAGAGTTCAGTGCGGAAATCTCTATGACATTTCAGATGCCGCTGGTGGAGTTCCACACTCTTCCCTCCACTTTTACTTGTAATATTTGTGTTGGGAAGGCTAGATTTAATTATTTTATTTTTCTTTAACGCAGAAGTGCGAATGGGTCCCAAAAGTTGGTCATTGCGACGTGCTTAGTACAAGCTTGAGTATAACCGGGTCAATGTCTCTGTGCTTGCAGGTAGAATTATCGGACGGGACGTCTCACACAATTACGGACGCCTATGCCGGAAAGGAGTACATCATCCAGGTGGCAGCCAAAGACTATGAGATCGGCACGTGGAGCGACTGGAGTGTAGCGGCACATGCCACGCCGTGGACGGAAGAGCCCAAGTACATCACCACAGAAGCCCAGAAAACAGGTGAGAGGGGCCCAGGGCCCAACGTGATCACACCAGAGGCATTGCTAGGGGGGTGCGGTCCGCACCGGGTGACACCCCGCTAGAGGGGTGACACCATCCCGTTTTTTTTTTTTTTTAGCTGACATGCCCAGCCTGCCCTGTGCAATCCCAGCCTGCCCTGTACCACCCCAGCCTGCCCTGTACCACCCCAGCCTGCCCTGTACCACCCCAAACAGCCCTATACCACCCCAGCCTGCCCTGTACCCCCCCAAACAGCCCTGTACCATCCAGCCTGCCCTGTACCACCCCCAGCCTGCCCTGTACCACCCAGCCTGCCCTGTGCCACCACAGCCTGCCCTGTACCACCCCAGCCTGCCCTGTACCACCCCAAACTTTCCCATGCCACCCCAACTTGCCCTGTGCCACCCTAACTTGCCCTGTACCACCCCAATCTGCCCTATGCCACCATAACTTGCCCTATACCACCCCAACCTGCCCAATGCCACCCTAACTTGCCCTGTACCACCACAACCTTTCCCATGCCATCCCAACTTGCCCTATGCCACCCTAACTTGCCCTATACCACCCCAAACTACCCTATATCACCCCAACATGCCCTATACCACCTTAACCTGTCCTATACCACCCCACTACACCAACCTGCCACTATACCACTCTATACTGCCCTAACCTGCCACTATACTGCCCTATACTATCATTTACAGGGGCTGGTTTGGGGTGCTCCCTGTGCCCGTGCGCTGCCTGTTTGTTGCTGGGCAGCCTAGACAGAGGGGGGTGACACCATGTTTTACCGCACCGGGTGACACCAACCCTAGTGACGCCACTGGATCACACTCTGGGTATTACTGAATTGATCCCAATTTATATAGGATGTGACCCCACAAAGCCTGATGTGTATGCATGAGTACTGAGGAACACTCAGCCATGAACATCTTTCTGCACCAGAGGAGCTTACACTCTAATGCCCCCCTCACAGTCACACACTATTATTATTATACATGTATATAGCTCTGACATATACCGCAGCGCTGTACAGAGAACACTGAGCCAGTCACATCAGTCTCTGACCAGAGGAGCTTACACTCTAATGTACCCCCCCCCCCACAGTCACACACTATTATTATTATACATTTATATAGCTCTGACATATACCACAGCGCTGTACAGAGAAGAACACTGAGCCAGTCACATCAGACTCTGTACCAGAGGAGCTTACACTAGGGTGACCAGGGTGATCAGACATCCCCGGATTTGTCCCCAGATTGCATCTGGTACTCTCACCCCGGGTGCAACATTTGGAGGGCGCAAAATCATTACTGTGCCTCCCCAAGTGAGCTGTGTTGCCCCCCCTTGACCAGGAACTCTTGTAGTCCAGCCTGTCCCCCATGATCCCTCTGGTGCGGCTGGCCCATGTGTGTGTGTGTGAGAACAGCGGATGGGAGGTGCGGTTGAGAGCGTACGGCGGCTATTGGAAAAGCTCTTGGCAGGGGATACTGAGGAGCCGCTGGGTGTCGGGAACAGTACCTGGTGCTGGGGAGCCCTGCTCCGATAGATTTTCATGGAGGCCATAGAGAGGTGAACAAAATCAAACGATCTACACTGTTCATGTGGGGTGGGGGGGGGGGGGTGTAGTAGGAATCAGGTAGGTCAGTGTCGGGATCAGGTAGATCACTGTAGGGATCAGGTAGATCAGTGTAGGGATAAGGTAGGTCAGTGTAGTGGTCAGGTAGGTCAGTGTAGTGGTCAGTGTAGGAATAAGGTAGATCAGTGTAGTGGTCAGGTAGGTCAGTGTAGGAATCAGGTAGGTCAGTGTAGTGGTCAGTTTAGGAATAAGGAAGGTCAGTGTAGTGGTCAGTGTAGGAATCAGGTAGGTCAGTGTAGTGGTCAGTGTAGTAGTCAGGTAGGTCAGTGTAGGAATAAGGTAGGTCAGTGTAGTGGTCAGGTAGGTCAGTGTAGGAATCAGGTAGGTCAGTGTAGTGGTCAGTGTAGGAATCAGGTAGGTCAGTGTAGTGGTCAGTGTAGGAATCAGGTAGGTCAGTGTAGTGGTCAGTGTAGTAGTCAGGTAGGTCAGTGTAGGAATAAGGTAGGTCAGTGTAGTGGTCAGGTAGGTAAGTTTAGTGGTCAGTGTAGAAATCAGGTAGGTCAGTATAGGAATCAGGTATGTTAGTGTAGTCGTCAGTCTAGGAATCAGGTAGGTCAGTGTAGGAATCAGGTAGGTCAGTGTAGTGGTCAGTGTAGGAATCAGGTAGGTCAGTGTAGTGGTCAGTGTAGGAATCAGGTAGATCAGTATAGGAGTCAGGTAGGTCAGTGTAGTGGTCAGTGTAGGAATCAGGTAGGTCAGTGTAGTGGTCAGTGTAGGAATCAGGTAGTTCAGTGTAGGAATCAGGTAGGTCAGTGTAGTGGTCAGTGTAGGAATCGGGTAGGTCAGTGTAGTGGTCAGTGTAGGAATCAGGTAGGTCAGTGTATTGGTCAGTGTAGGAATAAGGTAGGTCAGTGTAGGAATCAGGTAGGTCAGTGTATTGGTCAGTGTAGGAATAAGGTAGGTCAGTGTAGTGGTCAGTGTAGGAATCAGGTAGGTCAGTGTAGTGGTCAGTATAGGAATCAGGTAGGTCAGTGTAGTGGTCAGTGTAGAAATCAGGTAGGTCAGTGTAGTAGTCAGTGTAGGAATCAGGTAGGTCAGTGTAGTGGTCAGTGTAGAAATCAGGTAGGTCAGTGTAGTGGTCAGTATAGGAATCAGGTAGGTCAGTGTAGGGGTCATTGTAGGAATCAGGTAGGTCAGTGTAGGAATCAGGTAGGTCAGTGTAGTGGTCAGTGTAGGAATCAGGTAGGTCAGTGTAGTGGTCAGTGTAGAAATCAAGTTGGTCAGTACTAGTGGAAGGGACTAAAAGTCTGGCGTGGGGGGGATGCAAATGTCTTGCCTTGTCCCGGCGCTGACAACCCACACTACACCACTGACTGTATATATAATTGGAGGAAAATATGCGTATAAAATACTTTACCGTTTGCCAATAAAATAAATATGTCCCTGGATTTCATTTGAGAAATCTGGTCACCATAGCTTACACTCTAATGTCCCAGCACACTAATTCAGGAAGAATAACTCTGAATCCAAGTCAAAGTTTGGAAAAACAGCCTCAGTATCGTATCTTTCCGTAGCCGGCCTGCAATGTTTCTTCTCCATTGAAGGGTTAAGGAGTCTGCAGCCTTGGTGGGTCTTCATTATTTACTCATTAGGGTTTAATTACCCTTGTAATGTTCCAGCCTGAGAGGTCAGCAGGCCCCAACTCCCCCAGGTGGAGTTTTTCATTGTGTCCTGGCAGGGGGGTGTCGTGTTCTAGATGGATCAGAGCTCAGTGCCAAGCAAACAAGGCTTTGATGTTGAGTATTAATAATGAGGATATAATATATAATGTTCATGGGACAAGCTCCGGGGTTTATATAGAGGCCTCTCGGGGTGGAAGGAGGATGTATGGATTAGATGCAGACACTGGAGATACGTCTCTGGGAAAGCAAATCACATTACACACATATATCATCATCTTCTGTTCTTCCTATGATGCCTACATGGTGCCACCCGATTACACGGGTCATCCGATTCTTCTGTGGATTGCATCTCCAGAAAACCAGTCCAAGTTTGGGATTTTTCAAGAGCTGATTGCTTATGTCAAATGAGTGCAAAATTAGCAAATGGTGTGATCAGGCCGAGGAAAAGGCAAACAATTGTATAGTTTGTCAGGAGGGGATCCACCAGCAGTAGGAAGGAGGTCCTAATTCCTCTATATAGATCTTTATATCACTAGAGGGGTCACCAGCAGGAGAAGGAGGTCCTGATTCCTCTATATAGATCTTTATATCACTAGAGGGGTCATCAGCAGGAGGAAGGAGGTCCTGATTCCTCCATATAGATCTTTATATCACTAGAGGGGTCATCAGCAGGAGGAAGGAGGTCCTGATTCCTCTATATAGATCTGGATCACCAGCAGGAGGAAGGAGGTCCTGATTCCTCAATATAGATCTTTATATCACTAGAGGGGTCACCAGCAGGAGGAAGGAGGTCCTGATTCCTCTATATAGATCTTATATCACTAGAGGGATCACCAGCAGGAGGAAGGAGGTCCTGATTCCTCTATATAGATCTTATATCACTAGAGGGGTCATCAGCAGGAGGAAGGAGGTCCTGATTCCTCTATATAGATCTTTATATCACTAGAGGGATCACCAGCAGGAGGAAGGAGGTCCTGATTCCTCTATATAGATCTTTATATCACTAGAGGGATCACCAGCAGGAGGAAGGAGGTCCTGATTCCTCTATATAGATCTTATATCACTAGAGGGATCACCAGCAGGAGGAAGGAGGTCCTGATTCCTCTATATAGATCTTTATATCACTAGAGGGATCATCAGCAGGAGGAAGGAGGTCCTGATTCCTCTATATAGATCTTTATATCACTAGAGGGATCACCAGCAGGAGGAAGGAGGTCCTGATTCCTCTATATAGATCTTTATATCACTAGAGGGATCACCAGCAGGAGGAAGGAGGTCCTGATTCCTCTATATAGATCTTATATCACTAGAGGGGTCACCAGCAGGAGGAAGGAGTTCCTGATTCCTCTATATAGATCTTTATATCACTAGAGCAAACTTTTAAAACGAAGGGCCAGTTTATTGTCCTTCAGACTTTAGGAGGGCTGGATTGTGGCCAGTGTGGGCAGAAAATGTCCCAGAGATAATTAATACTGTCCCCCGGGTTTGTGGTCAATTGCAGGAGGAGTAGTGCACCTATTAGTAGATAAACAGAGTAAGCATAGTCATAGCCAGAGTTCAGGAACCGGATCCGATAGTCAGCCAAGCCAAATGTCAGAGAGCCAGAGATATATGTAGTAGAGCAGCAAGCTGGATCTGGAGCCAAAAGGAACGTCAGCCAAGCAAGTCTTCAACAGGAACTCAGGATATCGTCTCTGTGATGTTGACCAAGGTGAAGGCAGAGATCAAGTGAGCTGGATGGCTTAAGTAGGCAGGACTGTCGAGCAGGATATCATCAACAGGTGTGTCACTGTGGAGAGATGGGAGCTGGCATTTAGCCGAGAGCTGAGCAGCCAGCTCAGAGAAGGAAGGGCTGAGCCCAGCCCTGACAGTAGCCAATCAGATCACTGAACTTTCATTGGAAAAGTTTACCTTTTGCCAATCAGATTAATAAAACATTTAATGGAAAAGATCACCCGTAGCCAATCAAATCAGTAGCACATCCAGTGGACAAGACCAACCAGTAGTTAGTCATATCAGTAGAGCATTAAATGGACAAGACCAACCTGTAGCCAATCAGATTAGTAAAACATTGAATGGAGAAGACCAAACTGTAGACAATCAGACCATTAGAACATAAAATGGAGAAGACCAACCCGTGAATAACCAATCAGCAGAACATCCAACAGACAAGACCGAATGTAGCGAACCAGATTAGTAGAACATTAAAAACAAGACCAACTAATTTCCAATCAGACCAGTAGAACATTAAATAGACTGGACCAACCTGTAGCCAATCAGATCACTGAACTTTCATTGGAAAAGTTTACCTTTTGCCAATCAGATTAATAAAATATTTAATTAAAAAACATCACCTGTAGCCAACCAGATCAGTAAAACATTGAATGGAGAAGACCAAACTGTGGACAATCAGATCATTGGAACAATAAATGGAGAAGACCAACCTGTGGGCAACCAATCAGCATAAAATCCAACAGACAAGACCAAATGTAGCCAACCAGATTAGTAGAACATTAAGAACAAGACCAACTAACTTCCAATCAGATCAATAGAACATTCAATAGACTGGACCAACCTGTTGCCAATCAGTTCGCTAAACTTTTATTGCAAAAGATTAATAAAACATTTAACGGAAAAGATAACCTGTAGCCAATCAAATCAGTAGCACATTCAGTGGACAAGACCAACCAGTAGTTAATCATATTAGTAGAGCATTAAATGGACAAGACCAACCTGTAGCCAATCAGATCAGTAAAACATTGAATGGAGAAGACCAACCTGTGGACA
Source organism: Rana temporaria (assembly GCF_905171775.1). NCBI lineage: Eukaryota > Metazoa > Chordata > Amphibia > Anura > Ranidae > Rana > Rana temporaria. The sequence goes on along the minus strand of NC_053489.1, from coordinate 671,774,296 downwards.
ACCAATCAGCAGAAAATCCAACAGACAAGACCGAATGTAGCCGACCAGATTAGTAGAACATTAAGAACAAGACCAGTTAATTTTCAATCACACCAGAAGAACATTCAATAGACTGGACCAACGTGTAGCTGTCAGAAACCATGAATCAGACCGAGACAGAAGTACAGTTAAATCACACTTGTTTATTATTAATATTAATCATAATAAGATAAACAGAGTAAGCATAGTCATAGCCAGAGTTCAGGAACCGGATCGGATAGTCAGCCAAGCCAAATGTCAGAGAGCCAGAGATATATGTAGTAGAGCAGCAAGCAGGATCTGGAGCCAAAAGGAACATCAGCCAAGCAAGTCTTCAACAGAAACTCAGGATATAGTCTCTGTGATGTTGACCAAGGCGAAGGCAGAGATCAAGTGAGCTGGATGGCTTAAGTAGGCAGGACTGTCGAGCAGGATATCATCAACAGTTGTGACACTGTGGAGAGATGGGAGCTGACCATTAGAACATAAAATGGAGAAGACCAACCCGTGAATAACCAATCAGCAGAACATCCAACAGACAAGACCTAATGTAGCCAACCAGATTAGTATAACATTAAAAACAAGACCAACTAATTTCCAATCAGACCAGTAGAACATTCAATAGACTGGACCAACCTGTAGCCAATCAGATCACTAAACTTCCATTGGAAAAGTTTAATAAAACATTTAATGGAAAAGATCGCCTGTAGCCAATCAGATCAGTAGGACATTAAATACAAGAACAAGACATGGCCATCTGGCTTAGGGTAACCTATAACTTCTTATATAACTGGAATATTTAAGGAGCACATTGTACACGTAGACAATTAAACCAGTAAAGCTTTCGTAATACAAGTTACAGCTTAAAATATATCTAATAAATGTAACTGCCATTAACCCAGCCCCCCACCAGCCTTTTCATCCACAGTCATCTTGTGTAATATTTTTAATGGGTTTCATTCTGCCTGAACTTTGTGCCATTCGGCTTTCTGTTGTATGAAGATGTTTGCTCAGTGAGCCCCGGCAGCGATCCAAACTGTACATTTTCTTGTACGGTTTAGTAGCTGCAGTATCACCTAACAGGAAATTGGCCGTTTCCTAAATTAATTTCCATTTAAAAGCGCGCGCCTCCCCCTCCCCACTGCTCACCTCGCTCGCTTGCTGGGTAGGAGCTTTCGAGTGGAAGGGAACTTAGCAAGAAGGAAGCTATTTGAGCACTGTAACAAGCCATATATCATAATTATCATCAGCCCTGCACTGTAATTAACTTAAAGGCCATTGGGGAAAATCCTGCTTTTTAGAGCAGAATGTGAATGACGTTCCCTGGGATGTAAATAACCGGATTTAGAATATGAATTATGTTCTCCAGAATGGGTTTTGTGAGCTCGGAAACATGAATGACTGGGCTCCGAAATGGGAAACCTGCACCTAAATGAAGACGGATGTTGTTTGCAATGCAAATGATAACGGAAGACTTTGGAAACTTTCAATTTATAAAGTGTTTCATGGCCCTGTGGCTTGGGATTCTGGATTTACAAAGTGCCGTAAAAAAAAAAAAGCTTGCACATGAAATCAAGGCGATAATTGTCTAGGTGGGCCTGGGGAAGGAAATTCCTGTCCCCCCTGTCGACAGTTATTAGAGTCCATCTGTTTCGTGCTTAAAAGGAATGTTTTTAATGTATATCAAAGCCAAAACTTTTCTCTCTTTTTTATTTCAGATAGAGTAGGAAAGGTTAAAAATGAACTTTCCATGGCTTTTATTTAAAGCGGGGGTTCCGCGGGAATACGTATTTTTTTTTTCAGATGATTCTCCCGCTGTTACCTTTGCTAATCCGGTACTCACCTGTCCTAGTATTGCAGCCGCCAGGATAGTCAATCTGCCGTAAAAGATATTTTATAAAAAATTTCGATGGACATTTTCATCTTGCTTGTGGGCAATGTGAAGCCCACAAGCAAATCCTTCCGGGATACGGTGAGTTTGCGAGTCACGTGACTCTCGAGCTAGCGCGAGAATACACGCCAGGCTACTTCGGATGGTCTCCTGTGAGTGTTGAAACGTTATCTAATTCCCCCCCCCTCCGGTGGCACATTTGGCACCTTTCAGGGGGTGGGGGGAGCGGGTACCTGTTTTTGGCAGGTACCCTGTCCCTACTTCTGTCGAAACTCCCTCCTCCTCCTTCCCCTGCTGCCGGGCCAGTAAGAGAGCACAGCACGATTCACACATGTGCAGTAGGGAACCAGCTGTGAAGCCACAAGGCTTCACTGCCGGGTTCCCTTACCGGCAATGGCGGTGGAAGCGCCCGAGTGCCGATTAAAACATCACCTGAGGTGCTAACATCGTTGGATTCCAGGACAGTTAAGTGTCCTAATATTAAAAGTCAGTAGCTACAGTATGTGTATAGCTGCTTTTTGGAGGGGGAGGGGGGGAACTCCGCTTTAAGAAGATATTGATATAGAGCAGGTGATCCCACAACATTAAGATATTTATCATTTTAATTTATCTTTTTAAATATAATTATTATAAAAAAAAATTTGAGGGGGTCCCATTAGACTCCATTTTATCCATACATTTGATATTGCTACAATTAATCAGAGTTTATTCTTTTTACTTTTCGATACATTCATTATTGCCCAGATCTCAATTATGTTTATTACTGATTAGACATGTGCACAGCAAAAATTTTCGTTTATTTCTGTTTCGTTTCTGTTCGTTTATCGTGATTCATAACGAGTCGTAATTTCGTAAGACGTTAGTTATCGTATTCGTACTCTTTAGTATTTTCGTAACACTTTTTTTTTCCGTTTCCGTTTTTTTCTGTGAGTTTATTTTTCGTTGAATCGAGATTCGTATTTTCGTTATATTTTGTATTCTGCCGCGTTCGTATTTTTAAAATGATTTTATTTGTTCCTTCGTTTTTACGTTGGTTTAATTTTCGTTGTTTTGCTATTCGTATTTACATTATATTTTCCATCATGCCGCGTTCGTATTTTCGTAAGAAATATATATTCGTTGCTTTATGATCATTCGTATTTTCGTGTCTAATTTCCTTTGATTGTAAAAACTTACTTTTGTAGATTTTATTGCATTCGTAATTCTGTTAGAATACATTTTACGTTTATTCGACACACTACTCGTCGTAATTTTGTAATTCGTACTTTACTGTGATTGACTTGACTGTCTTAGTTAGCACACACACCCTGTCTAGAATGAAGTTTGACGTAGAAGAAAACTAAAATATGTCAGATATTACAAATACAAATCTAGAAATGAGATGCACTGCAGTCTAACACAGAAAAAGACACAATGAGCCAGGAGGTAATGAGAAAGAAGCTCATTGGGGGAAGGAACAAACCTCTTCAGAGGAAAGGGACAGCGCTCAGTGGCTATTGGTCAATGTCCAGAAATATTTCAGTACTAACAAAAGCTAATTTACATTATTTCGTATTTTCGTTGTTTTCATTTCCGTTTTCCGAAGATTCGTAATTTATTTTTCGTTAGTTTTGATTTTTGTTTTTTATTCTTTGTTCGGCATTTCGGTTGTTTTCTTTTCGGTCTTCGAATATTAGTAAGTTTGCATTTTCGTTCATTTTGTTTTTCGTAATAATTTTATTTTTTGGGTTCGGTATTTTGGTTGTTTCTATGTTTTCGTTTCTTTCTTCTTTCGTATCTTCGTTGTTTTCCATATTCGTTATTGTGAAAATATCGTTATTCGTTATTTATTGCGCTAAACCGTTCGTTCATTCGTATGTTAACGAATCAACTAAAATAACGAAAATGTATGGAAAACGTATTCGTAACGAAAAAAATTGCACATGTCTATTACTGATTCACAATTACAGTTGAGTGGGCAGTAAGGTGTAATTTATTATATGTATTTGTTACTGTCTATAACACCAAATCATCTATACCCTTGGCTCTGATCTTGTTGAGTACACACTGTGGAAAATTATTTTGGACACAATTACGATTGCTATGGCGCCCCATCCTTCTCCAGCTACTAGCAATAAAATCCTGACAAGGGTTCCAACCCCTCGCCACACCATCCAAAATCAAACACAAGCATTTTTGGTCTTTTTGATAAATTTTCATCGATTTACTCATCCTCAGTCGCACTATGTAATGTTTGCTAAATGTCAGTCGATTAATGTATGCCATTCGATTGGCAGGTGTGTGTACGATGACTAGACAGTGAGCTGTATTATAACCTTGCTTTTCATCTCTCATTTAGAAACAACAACGACAATCACAACAACGACCACAACGACTTATATGACACCTCCAACTACCAAGCCGTGTGATCCAGAACCTACAGACAACTCAGCCCGAGTATCCTGGTCCTCTCTATTGTTATTGGTTCCAGTTGGGATTTTACTTATGTGGTAAGAGTCTCTGATTCCACCATTGCTAATGTTAATGTACTGTCCAATCATATTATACAGATTTTAGATACTGTGGGCCGGATTCAGGTAGATCTGTGCATTTTTAGGCGGGCGTAGCGCATCTTATATGCGCTACGCCGACGTAAAGCAGAGAGGCAAGCACCCAATTCACAATGCAAATGCTCCCAACGTTGCGCCTGCGTAACGTAAAATCGTCGGCATAAGCCCGCCTAATTCAAAGTAGGTGGAAGGTGGGCGTGATCCATTTAAATGAAGCGTGACCCCATGCAAATGATGGGCCGAACGAACGGCGCATGCGCCGTCCCGTGGACGCATCCTAGTACGCATGCATCAGAATCACGTCGTAAATACTCCATAAGATACGTCGAATCACTGCCTACGATGTGACGTAACCTACGCCCAGCCCTATTCACGTACTACTACGTAAACGACGTAAAATATGACAGCTGTTCCCTGGTCCATACCTTAAAATGACTTACCCCTGCTTTAGGAGGCTTAACTTTACGTCGGACGTACGACTTACGTAAACAGCGTATATTAATGCGCCGGGCGCAAGTACGTTCGTGAATCGGCGTATCTCACTCATTTGCATATGGGAATCGAATTTCCCATATGCCTCCAGTGTAAATATGCGCCCAAGATACGCCGGCGTAGGCAAGTTACGTCGGTCGTAAGAAGCCTATTTTCAGGCGTATCTCGTTCTATGGGCACAGCGCACAGATATGACGCCGCATTGTTACACTTACGCGGCGTATCTCGAGATACGTCGGCGTAAGTGCTACCTGAATCCGGTCCTATGTATCAATGAAAGACAACTTGTGTGGAGAGAAAAAAAAACAGAGCTCCAAGCCATAGAGATTGGAAGCTCCCTTGATTGGCGGAATGACCAATTGTGACGAACCCTTGTCCTCAACAGGACTATGTCCACCATAAATTCTCTCTCTGTCCAGAACCAGCACTATCCAAGACTTTTTTTAGCCCACCCAGTCACCAGCCGTACTTCAGTGTAGGGTAAAACATCAGACAGATTATTAGAACAAGAATACAGCCTTATATACAGTTGAAGAGGAGGTTCCCCCCTCCTGCTCATATTACTCTAACAATACACCTGTAACCAGGAAACATAAATTAACATGAGCTAATTAACTAATCATTTCCAGATTAGGTGACTCAGAGATATGACCTTTCAGTTCCTAGCCTTGCTATCTCCTAGCTCTCTAACTACAATACACATAATCATAAATATCAACACTATACACAATAATATTTTTTTTTAGATTTGTTTCTGTAAACTTTCAATAATGTACCTTTTGAAATGTGAAATTTGAGATGACAATTTAAAAATCTCACTCTAATTTTTTCTTTTTTTTTTGCAGATTCCTTGGCTGGATTTTCACAAAAAAAGTATTTCAATATTTTTTCTCTATTTTGCACATGTTAAGGAGGATACAACTTATTTTCATTTTATCTTCATTGGTTATAAATTTTTATTTTCCTTGGAATGGACAAATTCGCCTGAGAAAAAAAAAATGGAACGTTGCCATGCCCAGCAATTAAAAGAAAACAAATTATAGAAAAAATAATGGATAAAACAAAACACACAACTTAAGATAAAACTGAACAATAATTACACTTGGATATATAAAAATTCTGCCAAAACAAGGAGTGCTTTATTGAAAGCAAACCAAATGTACACATTGCACAGCGTAATCGTGGGCAGCTGGACAAACTCACTATTTTTGAAAACTTTCTGGATGATGGGGCGCTACAAAATGTCATAGGATCATACAGCTATACCACCATGCCAAAGACAACTTCTAGAGTTTTACCCACAATGCTGTGCTTTCTCACATACCGCGTAAATCAATGCCGCTTTGGAAATGATCCTTATGGAATGTTCTGAGCCACAGATCAATTATCACTCTAATGATGTTCCTGGAACCGCACGCGCCTTTCTTTTTTGATGCTTTTTCTCTTTTTTTGCCAAATGGGAAGACTTTGCACATCTTAATTTTCACCTTCTTTGAGTTGTTGGTTAAGACTTTGAAGGAGGTATCTCCTTACCTTCAAATTTGATACCACAAGACAAAAAGTGTCAGTATTGTGGCTGGTACCGTGTCTCAAGGCAAACAATCCATTGGAATTGGTCTGGGAAGCTATGGAAGTTCCCTGACGCTGCTGTGAGCTTCTTTAGGAGGTGAACATTTTTATTATGAACAGTGAACAATCAACCTGTTTCATCGGAAGACTTTTTCATACATTTCTGAAACTTATTTCCCCCAATGTGGGTTTAAAATTTCACATCAACTCGGAACACAATGCTGCACTGATCTTATTTTCATGCAGGACTTCAGATAAAAATGCTACATCACTATGTTCCTTTTTTATGCCAAACAGAATGTGTTAAGGTTCAATAGATTTTGTCCAATCAAAATGTCTGGTCAAAAAAAAACAGCTGGTAAATCAGTCCTATACTCTTGCTATAGAAGTCTTGTAACATCAATAAATTTTTATTGGAATTGTCAAGTCTTTGGAAGTTGTAGGTGTAATGTAGGTGCCCTTTGCGGTACCCTGTAATCACCTGTTCAAAAAAATAGATATTTTCATTCAAAGCCAATATGCAAGTTACTTTCTACTTTATAAATATTTTTTGGAAGCAAAATTTAGAACAAACATTATTTCTCATAATCCATAAAGCAACTCCTGTTGTGTATTATCTTGTTATAGAAGCCTTGTGACATCATTCAATTTTCATAGGGATTTTTAAGTCTTTGCAAGTTGTTGGCATAAAGTAAGTACCCTTTGCTGTACCCTGTAAACACCTGTTCAGGAAAAAGATCTATGATTCAAAGCCAATATGCAAGTTAATTTTTAGTTCATACATTTTTTTTTAAAGCAAAATTGAAAAAACTATTTCTTATAATCCACAAACTTCTATGGTGTAGAAGTATATACAAAAAAAAATCAGATTTTTTTTTCTTTTAAGGTTAAGTTCTTCTTTATAAAAAAATAATAAATGCACATAATTTTGCAGGAAACAAAATGTGCTTTTATTATTTATTTTCACAGGCACCTGCAAAGCATTTCACCCATGATCAATAGTTAATGCCCATTTCACATTTGACGGCTGCTGTGGGGGAGAAGAACCCTCACATGCTGTCACAGGGGTTTGCTCAGCCGCATGTTACACCCTAAATACAGGTGTAACATGTTGCTAAAGGTGGCGTTGGCCTTTAAATTAATTGTCAGATATGGATACATTTTTTGTTATCACTGATAAACTGAATGAATGCTTGATTTAAAGGACTAGTCCACTGACTGAGATATAAAGCTTAACTGTTGAATAGATTGCAGTGGATTGGTGCACCCCAATTTCTCATATCTCTCAGGGACATGATTAGCAAGATCCTTGCACTTTTTCCAGCTCTATTCATCCAGAATTTCCTGGTCTGCTCTTCTAGCATAGCAATTCCAGTGGGCCATTGGATTTTTTTGTTTACCATATTTAAAATTGAAAAAGGATGCAGCAGGAGCAGTGAGACTGTCCCCTGCTACAGGAGAAAGAGTGAGATTCTGTGGTTGGAGACGACTTGGTAATTCACATGAGATCTTTCCACTGGATTTGCAGAGTGATATAGAAAGTGTAAGTCCAACAGAATTGACCAATACGTAAAACATGACTTTTGAATGAATTAACTCAATTAACGTTTAATTGGTATGACCTATACATTTGGACTGTGGTCTTGCAGAGCCGACACAGACACATCCCACTGTTCTCTATGGCCCCGTACACACGACCGAACATGTCTGCTGAAACTGGTCCGCGGACCAGTTTCAGCAGACATGTTCGGTCGTGTGTACGGCCGATTGGACAGGATTCCAGCGTACATTTGCCCGCCAGACCGTTTTCGAGCGGACAAATGTTTCTAAACTTGCTTAGAAACATGCCCGCTGGAATCCTGTCCGTCGGACATGTTCGGTCGTCTGTACAGACTTACCGTACATGTCCGAGCGGCCCCCATCCCTCGCATGCGTCGAATGACTTTGACGCATGCGTGGAAGCATTAACCTTTCAGCGTCGTGCACGTCGCCGCGTCATCGTCGCGGCGACGGCGCGAACACGTTAACTGCAAAACTGATTGTGAGTTGGATTCTGTCATCCAACATCATTGCCTGACCTCACAAATGCTCTCTTGGCAAACTGAGCACCAAGTCCCACAGACACACTCCAAAGTCTTGCGTAAAGATTTTCTAGAAGAGTGGAGGATGTTAAAACTACAACGGTGGGCTAATGCCATATTTCCACAGTTTTTTTTTTTTTGGGATGTCGATCTAAATGGTCAGGTGTCCACAAACTGTTGGCCTTATCGAGTTTTTTTTTTACATTTTTATGTACTGATATACAGTGAATTGCCTTAATATTACTGTAAAGACATATTTATCGATGTAGGAACAGCTTTTACAATGCACAGGGTGGTAAATTTATCAGATGTGTCCAAAAGTGATGTCTCCTTCTCAGGGCCTTCAGCAGGTTCTGACAACTCTTATACAACTTGCTGTGTCTATTCTGGATATTTTGATTGATGGGGCAATGCCAGTCATCACAGACACTAAAACTTGGATTAAATGCTCACTTGTTATAGACCTGGTGCTTCTAAAAGAAAATTTAAAAAGAAAACGCTAAACATATGTCACCCTTTGCTTGCTTTTGTCTGGCCCTTGGGGCACTATTTCATCCACTGATACCAACAATGAGGCATAATCCCCCCACTGACCCCAAATAAGGGGCAAAAATCCTCTCAATGATACCAACGATAGGGCACAATTCTTCCCAATGACACCAAAGATGGGGCATTGTTATTTTTCCACTGACATCAGGACCTTTTCTAGTCCCAATGGCCACAGTCCGGCCCCACCAAATGTCTGAAGGACAATAAGCTAACCCTTTGTTTGGAAAGTTTGACCTCTGTCCTAGACCTGGAAGTTAACCACTCTATATAGAAGTCTTCAAAGGGTAGAACCTGCAGGAGGTTCCAGAAGGAGACCACACCAGAACAGGAAGGTCAAGGGGTTTAATTGGCCTTTCTCTAAAAATCTACACCATCTTAGTTTGTCTGGAGTTGCAAGACTAAACACCTTTTAAAGTCCTGTTCTTTATTTTTCTAAGAAAAGCCCTAATATGTGTTTAGCCAATGCACTTGATTATTCTTTGTGTCCTTTGATACAAGAATCTGCCTAACTGCTAGTGGGAGGTTGCAATATATGCCGCCTTGGCATGCAGTAGTTGGGAATTCGTAGCTGCCAATAGTATAAATTTCAAAGCCAGGATATAATTAGGGCACAGGTTCAAATTGATAATCATTTCAGGCTTTAATAATTCTAAAATTGTAAGAAGATTGTGGTCAGACCATTATGCACCTTCTCTAGTGATCTTGCGACTAAGAAAAGTTCCCATGTTGGCCTCCTACCATGGACCATGGACATGGCTGCTCTGGGCAAACTTGAATTTTGACACCCTTTTGTGCCATGATGATAAATACAGCCCTTCCATCCACAACATAAGTCTTTCTCAAATCCCAAATTTCCTTTAATATAAAGGAAATTATATAATACAATTAACCACAGTACATAATATTTTTATGTTTTTTCTGAGTTCAAACCCATAAACTGCTCAAAGAAACAGTCCGTTTCTTTGATTAGCAAGTCTTTACTATAACAGAGCTAGGACTGATACCCCTTCAGTATTAATCCTGTGTTAACATTTTTGTACATTCAGTCATGCCCCGACCCTCGGTGTCGGTCAACTCTGTACTATAACGTTCATACCGGAACAGACAGCGCAGGACCAGAATGTAGCAGTGTTGAGGTTCCCTCGGGCCATCCTCCATCCTTCCGAAACCGCCATATTTTGTACAATGGCTCCTCTTCCTTGCAGATTCAGTATTTAATACCGTTCGTCCTAGTATTAAAAAAATAAATAAAATGTAAAAAAAAAAAAAATCAATGACACAAATGATGTTAACATGCTGTATTTGAATTTTTTATAGATGTATATAAAATGAGAGTTTGTTCATTAAATGTGATCATTTCATGAAATGTGTGTTGTGGTTTTTTTTTGGGGCGGACCTCTTACGTCTGTCATGGACTTTGGGGTCAGAATTGTCGAGTTCACGTCTCTGCCGGTTGTGAAGGAAGTCTTACGCTACCAATTAGGCATGTGCATTTCGTTTCGTTCCGAATCGAAATTCGGACTAATCTTTCATTATTCGGACATTCGGATGCATACAAATTCCCGAATTGCAATATTAATGAATTTACCGAATCCGAACGAACGTTTTCGATTCCGAATCGAAAACCCGCGGACGAAATTCGATCGGAATTCGTTTTTTTATTTTTTTTTCGAATTTCCCCAAAGCGGGTCTTCGATTTGGAATTCGATTTTTTTTTTTCCTTTTTCTTTTTTTTTTTTTCGAATTCCGATCGAATTTCAAAATTATATTCGAAAAGAGACTATTTGTTGTCGAATCCGGTCGAAATACTTTCGAATTCGACCGGATTTTTCGAAATTCGATCGAAAACGAACGAATTCCGAAAACGGTCGAAATATTTTCGAATTCGACCGAATTTTTCGAAATTCGGTCGAAAACGAACGAGTTCCGAAAACGAATTTAACACATGTAACGAACCTAACTTAACGAAATTAATTAAATAACGGATCGAAACGAAACGAAACAAAATTTTCCCTTTTGCACATGCCTACTACCAATTGGAAGAGTGGGACCTCATAGTGGTAGAAGCCAGAACGCTTCCCATTGTGAGAAAGTCTAAGGCCCCATACACACGATAGAATCCATCCGCTGAAAAATCCCAGCGAATGGGTTTCAGCGGATAGATCCTATGGTGTGTACACTCCAGCGGATCTGTTTCCGCGGATATTTCTCCCCTGGGATGGATTCCAGCAGATCGAATATTTGCTGACATGCCAAACAAATCTATCCGCTGGAATCCATCCCAACGGATGGATCCGCTGGTCTGTATAGACTAACCGGATCCATCCGTCCGAAGGGATCCCCCGCATGCGTCGTAATGATTCGACGCATGCGTGGAATTCCTTATATGACAGCGTCGCGCACGTCGCCGCGTCATAATCGCGGCGACGGCGCGACACGTCATCGCCAGAGGATTTCGCCGCGGATTTCAATGCGATGGTGTGTACACGCCATCGCATAGAAATCCGCTGAAATCCTCGAGAGGATTTTTCCGCGGAAACGGTCCGCTGGACCGTATTCGCGGATAAATCCTCTTGTGTGTATGGGGTCTTAGGCCCCATACACACGATAGAATCCATCCGCTGAAAAATCCCAGCGAATGGGTTTCAGCGGATAGATCCTATGGTGTGTACACTCCAGCGGATCTGTTTCCGCGGATATTTATCCCTTGGGATGGATTCCAGCGGATAAATATTTGATGACATGCTATCAAATCTATCTGCTGGAATCCATCCCAACGGATGGATCCGCTGGTCTGTATAGACTCACCAGATCCATCCGTCCGAAGGGATCCCCCGCATGCGTCGTAATGATTCGACGCATGCGTGGAATTCCTTATATGACAGCGTCGCGCACGTCGTCGCGTCATAATCGTGGCGACGGCGCGACACGTCATCGCCAGAGGATTTCGGCGCGGATTTCCATGCGATGGTGAGTACACTCCATCGCATGGAAATCCGCGAAAATCTTTGAGAGGATTTATCCGTGGAAACGGTCCGCTGGACCGTATCCGCGGATAAATCCTCCCGTGTGTATGGGGCCTTACTCTACCAATTGGAAAAGCGGTAATCCATGGTGGTAGAAGGCCTAATGGTTTCTAGTGTGAGAAAGTCTTACTCTACCAATTGGAGGAGTGGGACTCCATGTTGAAAGAAGGCAGAATGGTTCCCATTGTGAAAAAGTCTTACTCTACCAACTGGAGGAGCTGCACTCTATGGTGGTTCAGAGTTCATTATCCCGCATCTTCCAAGCTGAAAACTGAAATCTGACTACCTTTTCTCTGTGTCATACGGCCTGGAAAGACAGCTGAAGTCTTTTCTCTTCCTTCTTGCAAGATAGAAGCACTCCTCCCCAAGATAAGTGATTGTACACCTGGGGCCGGCAGGCTGATGCACAAGCTCATCTGACCTTCTTAAAACCGGGGTCCAACGATTGGATAAGAGTCAGTGGGCCAGATTCACAAAAGAGATACGACGGCGTATCTCCTGATACGCCGTCATATCTCTGAGATACGTCGTATCTATGCGCCTGATTCATAGAATCAGGCGCATAGATAGCCCTAAGATCCGACAGGTGTAACTGTGATCTTAGGCTGCAATTCCAGGCCGGCCGCTAGGTGGCGATTCCATTGCGGTCGGCGTAGAATATGCAAATGACTAGTTACGCTGATTCACGAACGTCCGCTTTGCCCGTCGATCTGAATTTACGTCGTTTCCGTAGAGATGCGTCGCGTAAAACTAAGCATGCCCTCTAGGTGGTCTAACCAATGTTAAGTATGGCCGTCGTTCCCGCGTCAAATTTTTAAGTTTCACGTCGTTTGCGTAAGTCGTCCGTGAATGGCACTGGACGCCATTTACGTTAACGTCGAAACCAATGACGTCCTTGCGACGTCATTTAGCGCAATGCACGTCGGGTAATTTGACAGACGGAGCACGCGCAGTACGTTCGGCGTGGGAACGCGCCTAATTTAAATGGTGCCCGCCCCATTTGAATTAGGCGGGCTTGCGCCGAGCGGATTTACGTTACACCGCCGCAAGTTTACAGGTAAGTGCTTTGTGAATCAGGCACTTACGCTGTAAACTTGCGGCGGTGTAATGTAAATGGGATACGTTACACCGCCGCTGCGCAACGTAAATGTACCTGAATCTGGCCCAGTATTTTTATTTCTTCAGTTCAATTTAAAAGATTCAAGTTTCTTCAAGATGTTGGGTTAAAGTCTGCAGCAATTAATGAACTATTGCTTGGAAATATCTGGTGGTCAAGATTTTTTTGATATATATATATATATATATATATATATATATATATATACTGTATATATATACCGTATATATATATATATTATTTTTTTTTTGAGGACTTTGATGATTCAAGTATCTATATATATTTTTTTTATTCGTTTGGGTTTATTTTTTTGTTCACCTGGTTTAGGGTGTATTCTAATACACCTATTTTTCATTAATTTATGGTTCTGATACATTGTTATTCACTCCTTTGTGATTGCACATTTTTTAAATGTTTGGGGTTTGCGCGCTTATTTCTTTTTGTATGTATCTCTTTGAAGTTTAAGGCCCAGATTCTCATACATTTACGTTGCTCCTGGGCAGTGTAACGTATGTGATTTACGTTACACCGCCGCAGGTTTACAGGTTTACAGCCTGATTCTCAGAACACTTACCTGTAAACTTGCGGCGGTGTATCGTTAAATCGCTTGGCGCAAGCCCGCCCAATTCAAATGGGGCGGGCACCATTTAAATTAGGCGCGCTCCCGCGCCGAGCGTACTGCGCACGCTCCGTCGGGTAAATTAGCCGACGTGCATTGTGCTAAATGACGTCGCCCCAACGTCATGTGCTTAGACGTTTACGTTTCCAGCGCCATTCACGGACGTCTTACGCAAACAACGTAATTTTTTTTTAATTCGACGCGGGAACGACGGCCATACTTAACATTGGTTGCCCCTCCTAATAGCAGGGGCAACCTTACGCGTCGCGTACGCTACGGAAACAACGTAAATTCTCAGCGTCGACCGCGCGTATGTTCGGGAATCTCGCGTAATTACCTCATTTGCATAGACGACGGGGGAAAACGACGATGCGACACCTAGCGTCGGGAAAAAAAATTGCTTTTAAGATCTGACAGCGTAAGAGCCTTACGCCTGTCAGATCTAATGGGTATCTATGCGTAACTGATTCTAAGAACCAGTCGCATAGATACCCGGGGCCAGATGAGGAGTTACGACGGCGCAAATGGTGTTGCGCCGTCGTAACGCCTTTGAGAATCTGGGCCAGTGTATTTGAGCTTTTAATAGGCAGCAGCATCCCCCCTATTTAAATTAAATTTTTTTCACTCATTCTTTTCACTTCTTTTTCCTCTATTTTAGAAGTTATTATATATCAATTTTTTCTTCACTTGTGAGTGGGTTTAGCGCAGAGTTTTTTTCTTTTTTTTAGTGTAAATTCTTCATTACTTTGGTAATCAGGGTACATTTCCCTTTACAATGGCCCAGATTCAGTAAGAATCTGCACCTTTCTTACGCAGGCACAGGGCAGCGTTTTTGCCCTGCGCCCGCGCAAATTTTCTGTGCTGCCCGCGATTCACTTGCCCGGCGTAAGGGCGCCTAATGTAAATTATCCCGCCGGGGGCGGGAATCATTTAAATTAGGCGCGCTCCCGCGCCGAGCGTAGAGCGCATGCTCCGTCGGGAAACTTTCCCGACGTGCATTGCGGCAAATGATGTCGCAAGGATGTCATTTGCTTCAAAGTGAATGGCGTCCAGCGCCATTCACGATCCACTTACGCAAACGACGTAAAATTTGAACGTCGCAACGCGGGAACGTGGCCATCCCTTAGCATTGGCTGCGCCTGCTATTAGGATGTGTAACGTTACGCGAAACCCGACGTACGCAAATTACGTAATTTGCGTACGCAGGGCCCGCGCAAGTTTGTGAATCGGTGTTAGTATGCAATTTGCATACTATACACAGATCACAATGGGAGCGCCCCCTAGCGGTTTTCCGCTAGAATGCAGCCTAAAATCTGCGTGGCATAAGAGCCTTATGCCGCGCAGATTTTAGGCTGCAGTCGGCGTAGCGATGTTCCTGAATCAGGAGCATTCGCTACGCCGGAGCAAGTAAGCAATTGCGCCATGTAACCTATGGTTACACGGGCGCAATTGCTTCTTGAATCTGGCCCATTGGTGGTAAGTGCAGAATTGCACTGCTACGGTAGAGTTTGTCAGATTCCGGGAGTCGGCCTGTTGTTATTTCTCTCTTTCCTCCGTTTTCTGTGACGGGTCTCGTGCGGTGTTGCTTGTTTGTACAAATGATCTAATCAGTCAGGACACAACAGATGGCGCGCGGTAATTTTATTAGTCTGATTGGCCTTGACAAAGAGGCGCGCGTTGCGTCGGTTATATTCTGGGCATTAACCCTTCTGTGACCGGGAGAGGAGGAAACGCGGCAGTACGGCTCGCCACATCTCTAATAGAGAAGAGAACGCCAACCTGCAAATAGTTCACGCTGGGATACATAATGGGAAATCACATCGGGCACAGGCGTGTGTGTTGCTTTGTCTATTAACCACTTAAGACCCGGACCATTATGCAGGTTAAGGACCGGGCCCCTTTTTGCGATTCGGCACTGCGTCGCTTTAACTGACAATTGCGCGGTCGTGCGGCGTGGCTCCCAAATAAAATTGGCGTCCTTTTTTCCCCACAAATAGAGCTTTCTTTTGGTGGTATTTGATCACCTCTGCGGTTTTTATTTTTTGCGCTATTAACAAAAATAGAGCGACGATTTTGAAAAAAAAGCAATGGGCCAGATTCTCAAAGGCGTTACGACGGCGCAACACCATTAGCGCCGTCGTAACACCTCATCTGGCCCCGGGTATCTATGCGACTGATTCTCAGAATCAGTTGCGCATAGATATCCATTAGATCTGACAAGCGTAAGGCTGTTACGTAAGTAAGTAAGTAATTTTTTTTCCCGCCGCTAGGTGTCGCATCGTCGCTTTTCCCCGTCGTCTATGCAAATGAGGTAAGTATGGCGATTCCCGAACATACGCGAGGTCGACGCAGCGAATTAACGTCGTTTGCGTAGCGTACCCGACGCGTAAGGTTGCCCCTGCTAATTAGCAGGCGCAACCAATGTTAACTATGGCCGTCGTTCCCGCGTCGAATTGAATAAAAATTACGTCGTTTGCGTAAGACGTCCGTGAATGGCGCTGGACGCCATTTACGTATACATCTAGGCAAATGACTTCGGGGCGACGTCATTTAGCGCAATGCACGTCGGGTAATTTACCCGACGGAGCATGCGCAGTACGCTCGGCGCGGGAGCGCGCCTAATTTAAATGGTGCCCGCCCCATTTGAATTGGGCGGGCTTGCGCCGAACAATCTAACGCTACACCGCCGCAAGTTTACAGGTAAGTGTTCTGAGAATCAGGATGTAAACCTGTAGACCTGCGGCGGTGTAACGTAGAGCTCATATATTACGCTGCCCAGGAGCAGCGCGAATGTATGAGAATCTGGGCCAATATTTTTTACTTTTTGCTATAATAAATATCCCCCAAAAAAAAGATATAAAAAAAATAGTTTTTTTTCCTCAGTTTAGGCCGATAAAATCGCAAAAAAGCGTTTAACGATTGGTTTGCGCAAAATTTATAGCGTTTACAAAATAGGGGATAGTTTTATGGCATTTTTATTAATAATTTATTTTTTTACTACTAATGGCGGCGATCAGCGGTTTTTTTTTTTTCATGACTGCGACATTACGGCGGACACATCGGACAATTTTGACACATTTTTGCGACCATTGTCATTTTCACAGCGAAAAGTGCTATAAAAATGCATTGTTTACTGTGAAAATGACAATTGCAGTTTAGGAGTTAACCACCAGGGGGCGCTGTAGGGGTTAAGTGTGACCTCATCTGTGTTTCTAACTGTAGGGGGGGCGGGGCTGGACGTGTGACGTCAGTGATCGTCTTTCCCTAGATCAGGGAACAGACGATCAGTCAGAGGCGGCTCTTTAATTAGGCAAATTAGGCGGGCGCCTAAGGCCTCGCACTCACAGGGGCCTCGCAGCCACCTAACTTACCCAATGTTTTGAGGGACAGGGGACCTTAACGCTGCTGTGCTCAGGCAGCGTTAAGAGCCCTGACTCAGGAGCGTGGGCTGCCAGCGTCCCTAACAACAACCAGTGAATATCGGTAACACCGCCCCTTGTGACATCAATAACACAGCATACCCTCAGTCAATGACATCACAAGGGGGCGGGTTCACCAGGTGACATCACTGGGTGGCCCCCACTCCTTAGTTATTAAAGAGCAGGATCTGGGGGCCGCCTTGTTAAAGGGAGCTTCCAGATTCCGATAAGCCCCCCCTACCCGCAGACCCCCCACAACCACCAGCCAGGGTTGTGGGGAAGAGGCTCTTGTCCTTGAATTATTTTTCCCATCATGGGTATGAGTGGGGCCCCATGTCAAGTTTTGCCTCAGGCCTCACAAAGCCTAGAACCGCCTCTGCGATCAGTGACACTGCCACTGTGAAGAACGGGGAAGGTTTGTTTACACACACCTCTCCCCGTTCTTCAGCTCCTGTGACCGATCGTGGGATACCGGCGGCCAGGGGTTGACAAATTTGCTTGGAATCTAGGAGCCAGCTAAAAAAGTTAGGAGCCAAGAAAACGCGCCACGTCCCGACGAGCTAGCGCGCAGAAGCGAACGCATATGTGAGCAGCGACCGCATATGTAAACGGTGTTCAAACCACACATGTGAGGTATCGCCGCGATTGGTAGAGCGAGAGCAATAATTCTAGCCCTAGACCTTCTCTGTAACTTAAAACATGCAACCTGTAGAGTTTTTTAAATGTCGCCTATGAAAATTTTAAAGGGTAAAAGTTTGTCGGCATTCCACGAGCAGACGTAATTTTGAAGTGTGACATGTTGGGTATCAATTTACTCGGCGTAACATTATCTTTCATAATATTAAAAAAAATGGGGATAACTTTACTGTTATCTTATTTTTTAATTAAAAAAAGTGTAATTTTTTCCCCAAAAAAGTGCGCTTGCAAGACCGCTGCGCAAATACGGCGTGACAGAAAGTATTGCAACGATCGCCATTTTATTCTCTAGGGTGTTAGGATAAAAAATATATATAATGTTTGGTGGTTCTAATTAGAGGGAAGAAGATGGCAGTGAAAATAGTGAAAAATTACATTAGAATTGCTGTTTAACTTGTAATGCTTAACTTGTAATACCAATGGCTCACCACCAGATGGTGCCAGCTCACAAAAAAAAACAAAAAACGCTCCTCTCATTGGCTGCTGGGGAAGAGCGGCGCCGCCCGGACTGCTCTGGTGCCACCTGCCATCCAGAGATGGAACTACATCTCTGGAGAACAGAACGACCCACAGGACAGTCCAGGGCTGGCGACAGACAACATTTAAACAGATCAACCCCGATGAAAGCAAATAACTCTGGGCCATATTCCCGTAGATTTCCGGCGGGCGGCGCGTAAGCCATTTACACTCCGCCGCCCCAACCTACAGGAGCAAGTGCCGTATTCCCCAAACACTTCCTCCGTAGTTTGGGGCGGCGTAGTGTAAAAGGCCCGGCGTATCCCCGCGTATTTCAAAGGGGGCGGCTTATATTTAAATTAAGCGCGCCCCCTGTTTCGATCGAACTGCGCATGCGCCGGGCTAAAAATAGCCCAGTGCGCATGCTCCAGTTTTCGGCGGAAAACGTCAATGACGCCGACGTGTGCGTCATTGACGTAAAGTCGTATTCAAGAACGACTTAGCAAAACGACGTACCCGACGGAAAAAGACGACGCGGACCCGACGCCATACTTAACATGGCATACGTGGGACTTGCGTAAGGTTACCCCTCATATAGCAGGGGTAAGTTTACGCTTACGCAAACAACGTTAGCGACGGTTACGCGACGCAATTTCGTTCGGGAATCGGCGTATCAGGCTCATTTGCATAAACAAATGAGACCTGAACGTAAACGCCACCTAGCGGCCGGCGGCGAATTACATTTAGGATCCGACAGTGTAAGTCACTTACACTAGTCGAATCCTAGCCAAAATCCGGCGTATCTTGTTTTGTGAATACAAAATAATGATTCGCCGGCGGGAAATTCGATTTACGCCGGGGTATCAGTAGATACACCGGCGTAACTTGTTTGAGAATATGGCCCTCTCTCATCCTACTAAATTTAACATAGCACATGTACCGAAAAGTACACAGGCGCTACACTTAATTTGTGTCCGTAATTCTATTTGGATTTAAATACGAATTTTCGTCAACTTTGTTTAACCATCAGGAAGCCTATTAGAGCCGACGGCCCTAATCAGGCACTTCCAAAATACCTCCGCCCCCGCTGTAATTCAGATGCCCAGCGCTCAACAGGGGGCCGGACACCCGAAAAGGAGGCGGCAGCGGCGACAATAGATTCATGCAATGCATGATGCTATCTATTGTTGAGTGACGGGTGCAGGAGAGAGGGAGTAGTGCTCCTGCGCCCTGGCTCTAGGGCCTCTGCCACAGGCCTATTACTTTAAGCAAACTAGATGGATGATTGGAGCGAATCCTCACAGTGGCCCAGATTCAGCATAGTTTTGCACTAAACTTACGGAGGCACAGGGCAACGATTTTGCCCTGCGCCCCCGCAAATTTGCTGCCACTGCCCTCGATTCACGGAGCAGTAGCTTCGTAACTTGCGAGGGCGCGCCGGCAAAATTGCCCGGCGTAAGCGCGCGCAATTTAAATGATCCCGCCGGGGGCGGGAATCATTTAAATTAGGCGCGCTCCCGCGCCGAGCGTACAGCGCATGCTCCGTCGGGAAACTTTCCCGACGTGCATTGCGGCAAATGACGTCGCAAGGACGTCATTTGCTTCAAAGTGAACGTGAATGGCGTCCAGCGCCATTCACGAATCACTTACGCATACGCCGTGAAATTCAAATTTCACGGCGCGGGAACGGCGGCTATACTTTAGCATTAATAGTAGGGGCAGCCTTGCGCTAAAGTTGCCGTACGGAAACTCCGTACCTGGCTTGCGTAGGGCCTGCGCAAGTTTGTGAATCGGTGTTAGTATGCAATTTGCATACTACACGCTGATCACAATGGGAGCGCCCCCTAGCGGCCCACGCAAGAATGTAGCCTAAAATCTGCGTGGCATAAGAGCCTTATGCCGCGCAGATTTTAGCCTGCAGTCAGTGTAACGAGGTTCCTGAATCAGGAGCACTCGTTACACCGGAGCAAGTAAGCAATTGCGCCGTGTAACTTATGGTTACACAGGCGCAATTGCTTCTTGAATCTGGGCCAGTAAGTTTTAGCATAGGTCACCGGGTGACAGCAAAACGTACCTGTGAAGGACTTTTTACCTATATGCTTCAGTTTAATCCTCCCTGCTTGTTTAAGGCTGTTATGGTATTTACCCTTCTGCAGCTAGTCCTGTTTCAAATGTTAATTGTTCTAGCCCTGTGTTTACTGGTTACTGTGATTAGATAAGTGGCTCCTGTTAATTATGCTGATTGCTTCATTGTGGTAATTATCTCTCTATATGCGGTGCCGAACCGGCTAGATACTGATTAGTTCAAAGAAATATCTTTATTTCAAAGGAGCTGTATTGAAGACCCCCCACTGTGTAAGAGGGGGGCGGAGATTTGTCATTGTAACAGTTTTGGAAATGACATATAAGCTGTGTGTTATAACATTAAACTCTGTGTTGTTCCAGCAGTAAGCTTGGCATGTGTGGCTTTCTGGGCAACCCCAGGGATATTCCTTCTCGTGGAATATTGGGGTGATTTTCGTTATGGGAAGAAGGGAACGTTGACGGGGATATCATACCAATACCGTCACAATTGGTTGGCAGCAGTGGGATTTTTCCCTTCTATTCCCCTTCACACCCGGATTCCAAGCAGACACTGGAAGAACTACTGGAAGTTCGTGGAAGGATTGCTAGCAACAAAACCGAACGGGTCATCATAGCAGAATCAATGGAGATAGACCAGGAGGACGGGATTGCAGCAACGCCAGCAGTACAAGAGATGGAGACACCAGTGATTCAGGAGGAGGAATCGCCAGCCAACAAGCTAATGAGAGAGAAGCTAGCGTGGTTCGGCCCGAACCCAACGGCAGATGTGGTGCTGAGAGTGATGGACCTGTTAGCGAAGGAGGCTAAAGAAATAAGGGATGCAGAACTACAGAAGGCTAAACAAATAAGAGACGCAGAGCTACAGAAGGATAAATAAATAAGGGACGCAGAACTACAGTTAAAACTGGCAGCAGTCCAACAAGCAGCCGCACCTTCTCCGAACAGTGAGTACAGCACAGCAGACACAAGGAAGATTCCGTTTAGCGCTTTTAAAGCTTTTGATGAAAAGGACTGTGAAATTGATAACTACCTGGCGGATTTTGAGCGACAATGTAACATGCACCGAATAGCTAGAAGAGAGTGGGTTGCAATATTGTCAGGCAAACTGTCAGGCAAAGCTTCTGATGCTTTCCGGACCGTGCCAGATCAGGATATCCATAGCTACGCCCGGGTTAAAGAAGTGCTCCTGGCTCGTTATGCAGTAACCCCAGAGTCCCACCGACAGAAGTTCAGGGACTCACGCAAAACCACGAAAGACTCTTACGCGGAATGGGCATGCCAGTTGTCCCTGTCGGCCTCTAACTGGGTTAACAGCAGCCAGGCCACCACCGCAGAGGACATTTTGCAACTAATGCTCCTGGAGCAATTTTACAATCACATCCAGACGGACGTCAAGGATTGGGTGAGAGATCGCAGGCCCATGACTCTACCAGAGGCCGCGAAGTTGGCGGATGAATATGCGGATACTCGCAAGACAAACCAGGTCACACCACGGGTACAACCTCCACAACCAACGGCGCCCTCACACCCACCAGCCGCTAGATACCAACCGCCTAACAGACCGATGACATCTAGCCCTCGCTACCCACGCCAGGAGGACAACGAACAACGCTGCTTCCGGTGCAAACAGTTGGGTCACTTCAAGCAGAATTGCCCCATGAATGACAACACCAGGTCAAATTGGTCTCAACCGGGGTACCGCCCACCAGCAGCAGCCCATTGTGTAGACTCGGCTTGGGATCCCCAGGAGCTGGGTCAGGAAGAACCATTGGGCACCCCTTACGAAGCCCTCATGGTACAATCTGTTATTACGGACAACAGGGAACACCATTGTCAGCTGGTCATGGGCGACAGCCATGAGCCGGAGGGGCCTTGGAGGGAGCTGGGCAGAAGGAGGCACCGCCAGCTACCCTCCAAGAAGAGGTCCTGGAAGTCATATAACCAGCGGACCTGGGAGGAGAAGAAGCGACTGGAGGAGATGGAATCGCAGCGGGCGCCCCAGATGCGGGCCGAGATGTTCGCCAAGGGCCCACCGGTGGCCCCTTACACCACCACCCAGTTCCTGATGATGAAGGACCACGTGGAAAGCCTGCAGGACATGAGCAAGCAGGATCTGATCCGTGAGTACATAGAGCTGGAGGAGTGCATAAGCCGCATGGAGGAGGAGAACAACCACCTGAGGTCACAGCGGGCTGACCCCCCCAGGCTCCATGAACTGGAGATGGAGCTGGAGAAGCTCAAAGAGGAGAACCGGCGGCTGCGGAGGGAGCAGGGGGTGGCTGACCTTATGGGGCTCTGAGTCCCCTCCCCCCCCCGGACTCTGAGCACCGGTGCTACAGCATTTCAACAAATATAACTTTTTCTTTTTATGAATCTCCTGTGACTGTCACTTCAGAGCCATAACCTGCCCCTCCCATAGCAGGACACCTAGATGGCGGCGCACAGACCCATTCGCCGTCTTCACACTGACTTCTGGTGACTCTGCAGATCGCACAAAGACTTGGGGACTGAACGGCGTGTGATCTGACGACCCGGTGGCATACCTGAGTCTGAAGCAGTTGCCAAGGGAGGTCAGTCACGCCAAACGGAGTTAACCTCGGACTAAAAGCTCTGAACCCGTCAACCCTACTGGACCAGGGAAGGTCCAACCGGGTTTGCCGGAGCAGGGAGAAAGGGGGGCCATTGTGAAGGACTTTTTACCTATATGCTTCAGTTTAATCCTCCCTGCTTGTTTAAGGCTGTTATGGTATTTACCCTTCTGCAGCTAGTCCTGTTTCAAATGTTAATTGTTCTAGCCCTGTGTTTACTGGTTACTGTGATTAGATAAGTGGCTCCTGTTAATTATGCTGATTGCTTCATTGTGGTAATTATCTCTCTATATGCGGTGCCGAACCGGCTAGATACTGATTAGTTCAAAGAAATATCTTTATTTCAAAGGAGCTGTATTGAAGACCCCCCACTGTGTAAGAGGGGGGCGGAGATTTGTCATTGTAACAGTTTTGGAAATGACATATAAGCTGTGTGTGTTATAACATTAAACTCTGTGTTGTTCCAGCAGTAAGCTTGGCATGTGTGGCTTTCTGGGCGACTCCAGGGATATTCCTTCTCGTGGAATATTGGGGTGATTTTCGTTATGGGAAGAAGGGAACGTTGACGGGGATATCATACCAATACCGTCACAGTACCTGTCAGCATTCCAGTCACCAGATCCCCGATTGGTTCATTCAAGCTCTGTTGGACAACCTGCCTCCGGGTTCCCCTCAAGCCGATCCCCCAATCGAACGGCACCCAGCCTGGGATCTTCTCAATAGAATCGGGGCTCCAGTAGGTCACTGGGGTCCCCTTTCACCTCCGAATGAGGTTCGTGTAGCCTGAAATTTTGGCCAGGTGGGCCGCGCTGGCGGGGTCCATGGATGCGCGCACCCTGAAGGTGGATGCCGCACCTGGAACCGGGACCCCGAGAAGAACTCCTCAGCACATGACACCTGTCACAGATATACCCCTCCCCAGGAGGAGGAGCCAAGGTGGGTGGGGACAGCAGTGCTGCACTAGGCACAGGCCTCACTCCCGGCCTCACTGTCTGAGAGTAAATTGTCACTGGTCGCAAGACGCCACGCAGCGCTGGCCCTAGCAACCAGTTCCGGAAATGTACTTAGTAGGGGGTGGCTGTGTCCTCCCCACACGGCCCCCGCTTTTTTTGATCACTTTAATTCCTATTACAAGGAATGTAAACATCCCTTGTAATAGGAAATGTTAAGTGATTCAGGACCGCCGCACGACTATTTACATCAGCAGAATGGCACGGTTGGACACGTGGGTGTACAGGTACGTCCCCTTTAAGATGCCCAGCCGCGACGCGCTCGCGACCTGGTCCTGTCTTCCGTGACTGCGCCCGCGGGACCCGTGGACCCGATCGCCACCGGTGTCCTGCAATCGGGTCACAGAGAGGAAGAACGGGGAGAGGTAAGGTAAACAAACCTTCCCCGTACTTCCTAGTGCGGCTGTCAGTGGTCGTCTGTTCCCTGTGTTAGGGAATGACGATCAGTGGTGTCACACGTCCAGCCCCGCCCCCTACAGTTAGAAACACATGTGAGGTCACACTTAACCCCTACAGTGCCCCCTAGTGGTTAACTCCTAAACTGCAATTGTCATTTTCACAGTAATCAGTGCATTTTTATAGCATTTTTTGCTGTGAAAATGACAATGGTCCCAAAAATGGGTCAAAAGTGTCCGATGTGTCCGCCATAATGTCGCAGTCCAAAAAAACGATGATCACCGCCATTAGTAGTAAAAAAAAAATATTAATAAAAATGCCATAAAACTATCCCCAATTTTGTAAACGCTATAAATTTTACGCAAACCAATCGTTAAACGCTTATTGCGATTTTTTTATACCAAAAATATGTAGAAGAATTTGTATCGGCCTAAACTGAGGAAAAAAGTTTTTTTTTTTTATATATATTTTTGGGGGATATTTATCCACTTAAGGACCGGACCTAAAGACCCAAGGTGTTTTTACAGTTCGGGACTGCGTCGCTTTAACAGACAATTGTGCGGTCGTGCGACGTGGCTCCCAAACAAAATTGGCGTCCTTTTTCCCCCACAAATAGAGCTTTATTTTGGTGGTATTTGATCACCTCTGCGGTTTTTATTTTTTGCGCTATAAACAAAAATAAAGCGACAATTTTGAAAAAAATGCAATATTTTTTACTTTTTGCTATAATAAATATCCCCCAAAAACATATATAAAAATTATTTTTTTCCCTCAGTTTAGGCCGATACGTATTCTTCTACCTATTTTTGGTAAAAAAAATCGCAATAAGCGTTTATCGATTGGTTTGCGCAAAATGTATAGCGTTTACAAAATAGGGGATAGTTTTATTGCATTTTTATTAATTTTTTTTTTTTTACTACTAATGGCGGCGATCAGCGATTTTTTTCGTGACTGCGGCATTATGGCGGACACTTCGGACAATTTTGACACATTTTTGGGACCATTGTCATTTTCACAGCAAAAAATGCATTTAAATTGCATTGTTTATTGTGAAAATGACAGTTGCAGTTTGGGAGTTAACCACAGGTGGCGCTGTAACATTTAGTGTTCACTTAGTGTGTGTTTACAACTGTAGGGGGGTGTGGCTGTAGGTCTGATGTCATCGATCAAGTCTCCCTATAAAAGGGATCACTCGATCGATGCAGCGCCATAGTGAAGCGCGGGGAAGCCGTGTTTACACACGGCTCTCCCCGTTCTTCAGCTCCGGGGAGCGATCGCGACGGAGCGGCTATAAACAAATAGGCACGCCGTCGTCCCGGATCGCTCCCCGAGGGAACCCGACCGCCGCGTGTAGCGGGGGGGGGGGGGTCCCGATCGGACCCCCCACCCGCTAGAAGGCAGGGACGTACAGGTACTTTTGTGGGGACAAAAGGACGCCAATTTTGTTTGGGATCCACGTCGCACGACCGCGCAATCGTCAGTTAAGGCGACGCAGTGCCGAATCGCAAAAAGGGGCAAGGTCCTTAACCTGCATATTGGTCCGGGGTCTTAAGTGGTTAAAAAACGTTTTCAATGATCACTTTTATTCCTTTTACAAGGAATGTAAACATCACTTGTAATAGAAATAGGCATGACAGGTCCTCTTTATTACGGGATCTGGGGTCAAAAAAACGTCAGATCTCACATTTAGACTTAAAAGCAAAAAAAAAAAATTTTCATTTTACATTTTTACTAATGATAAAAAAAATGATATCAGATGCTGAAGGTGCATAAACAACTGAGGGTGCACAATATCACTTGACACTCAGATTTTTTTCCTTAGCCTTGCATCGCACGCGCTGTGCCTTGGTCTGGTTCTCTGAATACCTTTGACATCGCGCCTTTCATTGTCTCGCTTAATATTCTTTACACTCTCTGCAGGAGGACAGGTTGGCATGGCGTGCTGGGTGCGCGGTGATGAGTGGTTGCCCCGTTTGACTTTGAAGGGATATTGTGAGTTTAATCCGATGCTCTCCCCAGGTTTCATTCCGGATGTCTTCACCATTATTGTTCCAACAAGAGACCATTTAAAGTAAAGTTTTGTACAGAAAAAAAAATAAATTCGAAATCATTATCTGCTTCCCACCTGTAAATACTGACATGAGCCGTTCTATTCATAGTGCGCAGATTCACGTAGATCAGCGGATCTATAGATCCGCTCGTTCTACGTGATTTAAGATCCGCTCCCGCAAGTTTGAGAGGCAAGTGGCTAATTCACAAACCACTTACCTCCAAACTTGCGACGGCGGATCCTAAATCCCCCGGCGGAATTCAAATTCCGCGGCTAGGGGGAGTGTACTATTTAAATCAGGCGCGTTCCCGCGCCGAGTTAAATGCGCATGCGCCGTCCGGGGAATTTCCCGGCGTGCATTGCTCCCACTGACGTCACTAGGACGTCAGTGGTTTCGACGTGAGCGCGACTTGAGACGCGCGTGTTTGTGAATCGGCGTACGCTAACGACGTTAGAAAATTCAAATTCGACGCGGGAACGCCGGCTATACTTAACATTGGCTGCGCCTGATAAAAACAGGGGTAAGCATACGACGGGAAAGCCGCTACGGAAACGTCGTAAGAAGACTGCGTCGGGTCCGCGTACGTTCGTGAATTTGCGTATCTCGCTGATTTACATATTATTCAAGGTAAATCAGCGGGAACGCCCACGGCGCCATTTTTAAATTGAAAAAAAGATCCGACAGTGTAACACATTGTAACACTGTCAGATCTTAGCCCTATCTATGCGTATCTGATTCTATGAATCAGGCGCATAGATAGGACCAGTGTAAGTCAGAGATACGATGGTGTATCTGTAGATAATACACCGTCGTATCTCTTTGTGAATCTGGCCATAGTGCGCAGATGCAGCGGTGGCCTGTCCATTAGGGGCGCACGGGCACCACCCCCTCCCTCCCCTATACATGCGTCCAGCCCCCTGATCTACATGCAGGGACGCCGGACGCATGGATTCCAATGGCAGGGGGTGTGTTTTTTTGAAGCATGTGATTAGAGAAAGAGGCTCTAATTGGCTTAAAAAAAGGGTGGGCTTGGGGCGGAGAGCACTGTGCCCCGATACCACCCAGTTGTGTGACAATAGTGAATGAACATTCGCTATTGTCACACTAATCCTCCTCCTGGCCAAACAGGAAGTGGGTCTTGAGACCCATCACGCGATTGGCTGAAACGATAGGCGATCCTATTGGACGCCTAGGAGAAGGAGGGGGGAGCCGCATGGTGGAAGCCGCCGTGATGCAGAAGAGGATGAGAGGACACAGGAGCCGCTGCCCGCCGTCCATAGGAGCACGCAACCCGCCCACTTCCTGCCACCCATAGGAGCCCGCAACCCGCCCGCTTCCTGCCACCCGTAGGAGCCCGCAACCTGCCCGCTTCCCACCACCTGTAGGAGCCTGCAACCTGCCTGCTTCCCGCCACCTTAGGAGCCCGCAACCCACCTGCTTCTTGCCACCCATAGGACCCCGCAACCTGCCCGCTTCCCACCACCCGTAGGAGCCTGCAACCAGCCTGCTTCCCGCCAACCTAGGAGCCCGCCAACCCGCCTGCTTCCTGCCACCCATAGGAGCGCGCGACCTGCCCGCTTCCCACCACCCGTAGGAGCCTGCAACCTGCTTGCTTCCCGCCACTCCATGAGCCCGCCACCCTAGGAGCCCACAACCAGCCTGCTTCCCGCCTACCTAGGAGCCCGCCACCCTAGGAGCCCGCAACCCACCTGCTTCCTGCCACTCGTAGGAGCCTTCAACCCGCCCGCTTCCCACCACCCGTAGGAGCCTGCAACCCGCCTGCTTCCCGCCACCCTAGGAGCCCGCTACCCTAGGAGCCCGCAACCTGCCTGCTTCCTGACACCTGTAGGAGCCCGCAACCCATCCGCCCACAACCTGCCTCTTAAGAAAAGAAACCCTAGGAACCCACAACCAGCCTGCTTCACGCCAACCTAGGAGCCCGCCACCCTAGGAGCCCGCAACCCGCCTTCTTCCTGCCACTCGTAGGAGCCCTCAACCCGCCCGCTTCCCACCACCCATAGGAGCCTGCAACCCGCCTGCTTCCCGCCACCCTAGGAGCCCGCTACCCTAGGAGCCCGCAACCTGCCTGCTTTCTGCCAGCTGTAGGAGCCCGCCACTGCTCAGATGTTTCTAAACCAGCCTTTTTCAACCAGGGTGCCCAGACACCCTGGGGTGCCTTGAGGTTTCTCCAGGGGTGCCTTCGCAAAATGTCTAAAAATTGCCCCAAAATTGTATTTAAGTCGGTGGGTGAAAACGTCCTTTTAGTTACACAAAGCCACAGGTTTTCATTGTACACCATTACAACCTTCTCGCTGACAACCTCCTAGCGACCAACGACATCATCAGTTGATAAGAAGGATGTCCGTTGCCTGCATATCACCCTTGTTTGACCCTCCCTTGCCTCTCTCTATTAGCTTTGGGGGTCCCATTAGCTGAGTGATGGAGAAAAACTGAGGGAGAAGAGAAAGGATGTGCCTTTTACTATACCCACCGGACACTTTATTAGGTACACCTGTTCAGTTGCTTGGTAACACAAATTGCTAACCGGCCAATAACATGGCAGCAACTCAATGCATTTGGGCATCTAGAAGTGGTGAAGACGACTTGCTTAAGTTCAAACCAAGCATTGGAATGTTGGAGAAAGGGTATTTAAGTAACTTTAAACGTGGCGTGGTTGTTGGAGGAAAAGGCCTGGTTGATGTCAGAGTCAGAGGAGAATAAGCAGACTTGTTCGAGATGATAGAAAGACAACAGTAACTCAAACAACCACTCGTTACACCCAAGGGCCCAGATTCAGGTAGAGCCGCGCAATATTTGCGTGGGCAAAGGGCAACGATTTTTGCTCTGCGCCCACGCAAATATTTCGATTTGCCCGCGATTCACGGAGCAGTAGCTCCGTAAATTGCGCGGGCGCTATGCCAATTTGTCCTGTGTAAGGGCGCCTAATGTAAATGATCCCGCCGGGGGCGGGAATCATTTAAATTAGGCGCGCTCCCACGCCGAGCGAACAGCGCATGCTCCGTCGGGAAACTTTCCCGACGTGCATTGCGGCAAATGACGTCGCAAGGACGTCATTTGCTTCTAAGTGAACGTGAATGGCGTCCAGCGCCATTCACGAATCACTTACGTAAACGACGTGAAATTCTAATTTCACGAGCGGGAAGGGTGGCTATACTTTTGCATTGGCTGCGCCTACTATGAGTAGGAGCAGCCTTATGCTAAAGTCGCCGTACGGAAACTCCGTACCTTGCGTGCGCAGGGCCCGCGCAACTTTTGTGAATCGGTGGTAGTATGCAATTTGCATACTATACACAGATCACAATGGCCGCGCCCCCTAGCGGCCAACGCAAGAATGCAGCCAAAGATATGAAGGCATAAGGAGGCTTATGCCTGTCAGATCTTAGGCTGCAGTCGGTGTAACGAGGTTCCTGAATCAGGAGCACTCGTTACACCGGAGCAAGTAAGCACTTGCGCCGCGCAACCTATGGTTGCGCGGGCGCAAGTGCTTCTTGAATCTGGGCCACGGTGTGGAGAATAACATCTCTGAACCCACAACACATCAAACCTTGAAGTAGATGGGCTACAGCAGCAGAAGATCACACTGAGTGCCACTCATGTTAGCTAAGAACAGAAAACTAAGGCTACAATTTGCACAGGCTCATCAAAATTGGACAATAGAAGATTGGAAAAACATTGCCTGGTCTGATGAGTCTTGATTGATGAGGTGGGGAGGCAGGTGAAAGTAGCCTGGCACATGCAGGTGAGACCAGGAACGAGGAACCAGACACCAGGAACAAGGAAGCAGACATCACAAAAGAATAATCAGAAATCAGGAACCCCACACCAAGAATGAGGAACTAGACACCAGGAACAAGGAAGCAGACATCAAGAATCAATAATCAGAAATCAGGAACCAGACACCAAAAATAAGGAACCAGAAACCGGGAAAGGGGAACCAAACACCGGGAATGAGGAAGCAGACATCAGGAATAAGGAAGTAGACATCAGGAACAAGGAAGCAGACATCATGAACAAGGAAGCAGACATCAGGAATGAATAAACAGAATACAGGAACCAGACACCAGAAATAAGGAACCAGACATGAGGACTCAGACACCAGGAAAGAGGAACCAGACACAGGGAATGAGGAAGCAGACACCGGGAACAAGGAAGCAGACATCAGGAATGAATAATCAGAAATCAGGAACCAGACGGCAGAAATAAGGAACCAGACATGAGGAATCAGACACCAGGAAAGAGGAACCAGACACCAGGAAAGAGGAATCAGACACCAGGAATGGGGAAGCAGACATCAGGAACAAGGAAGCAGACATCAGGAACAAGGAAGCAGACATCAGGAACAAAGAAGCAGACATCAGGAACAAAGAAGTAGACATCAGGAAAAAGGAAGCAGACATCATGAACAAGGAAGCAGACATCAGGAATGAATAAACAGAATACAGGAACCAGACACCAGAAATAAGGAACCAGACATGAGGACTCAGACACCAGGAAAGAGGAACCAGACACAGGGAATGAGGAAGCAGACACCGGGAACAAGGAAGCAGACATCAGGAATGAATAATCAGAAATCAGGAACCAGACGGCAGAAATAAGGAACCAGACATGAGGAATCAGACACCAGGAAAGAGGAACCAGACACCAGGAAAGAGGAACCAGACACCAGGAATGGGGAAGCAGACATCAGGAACAAGGAAGCAGACATCAGGAACAAGGAAGCAGACATCAGGAACAAAGAAGCAGACATCAGGAACAAAGAAGTAGACATCAGGAAAAAGGAAGCAGACATCATGAACAAGGAAGCAGACATCAGGAATGAATAAACAGAATACAGGAACCAGACACCAGAAATAAGGAACCAGACATGAGGACTCAGACACCAGGAAAGAGGAACCAGACACAGGGAATGAGGAAGCAGACACCGGGAACAAGGAAGCAGACATCAGGAATGAATAATCAGAAATCAGGAACCAGACGGCAGAAATAAGGAACCAGACATGAGGAATCAGACACCAGGAAAGAGGAACCAGACACCAGGAATGGGGAAGCAGACATCAGGAACAAGGAAGCAGACATCAGGAACAAGGAAGCAGACATCAGAAACAAAGAAGCAGACATCAGGAACAAAGAAGTAGACATCAGGAACAAAGAAGCAGACATCAGGAACAAGGAAGCAGACATCAGGAACAAAGAAGTAGACATCAGGAACAAAGAAGCAGACATCAGGAACAAGGAAGCAGACATCTGGAACAAAGAAGCAGACATCAGGAACAAGGAAGCAGACATCAGGAACAAGGAAGCAGACATCAGGAACAAGGAAGCAGACATTAGGAACAAGGAAGCAGACATCAGGAACAAGGAAGCAGACATCAGGAACAAGGACGCAGACATCAGGAACAAGGAAGCAGACATCAGGGACAAAGATGCAGACATCAGGAACAAGGAAGCAGATATCAGGGATAAGGAAGCAGACATCAGGAAAAAGGAAGCAGACATCAGGGACAATGAAGCAAACATCAGGGACAAAGATGCAGACATCAGGAACAAGGAAGCAGATATCAGGAACAAGGAAGCAGACATCAGGAATGGGAACCCGATATCAAGAACAAGGAATCAGACACCAGAAAAGAGGAATCAGAATCCAAGAATGAGGAACCCGATATCAGGAATGAGGAACATCATCATCAGGAACTAGACATTAGACATTAGGCACCAGACATCCTTAGCAGATAGATATTGTGCACGAGGCATTTGGAACCAGACATCAGAAACCAGGAACGAAACGTCAGATTTTAGGCACCAGACATCAGATTCCAAGCCAAGACATCAGTAAGCAGGTACCAGATGTCAAACATCAGAAACCAGATATCAGGCACCAAATATGAGGTCACAATGGAGACCACGCCGGGGCTGACACACCGGACAGGGCACAGAGGAACACAAGCACCAGGCAGCCGGGAACACGCCGGTCACAATTTTCTGGCCTCTTCCTTCAGAGAAGCTTATAAAGTCTGCAGACCTAGTTAATGAGGAACAGGTGCAGAGCTTGTTAAGGACTATGATTGCTGCGCGGGTATTGTAAAACGAGGGCCTGCATATTTCAATGAGCCATATGGCGACCAATGAGAGTGCGGCTCTGGGTGGGGGTCCACCATTCTGGGGACAACTTCTTATAAAATATCAGGAAATTTCAGAATACAAACGTTAGATGTATCATCAGAGTCATCTTCAGCCTAACATTACATCAAGTTACATATAGTTGCAAAATATATATATATACTGTATACAGGATATGTAGCATGCACCATTGTAGGTGCATCTAAGAATGAATAGTCTTCCTAATTTCATGTCACACCTAAAACCAACTTACCCCTGAGAACCGGCCCTTAGCGCTCATCTATTCTATAATCATTCCACAGCCTTTGTATATTCATCCCTAAGGCCTCGTTCGCAAGTTGCTCCTCTGAAAAGCGTAAAACTGAAACTCAACTGCCTTTTTTTTTAACCACCACTCGACCTCACGTGTGAACAAGTCCTAATTGTCTCCAATTTTTTAGATACTTTTCAATATACTAATTACACTTATTTAATGTATACATTTATAGTTATATTATTGTATACTAATTACACTTATTTAATAAATACATTTATAGTTATATTATTATATACTAATTATACTTATTTTACAATTATTTATATTTTTTTACTTATTTTATTTATATACTAATTATAATTATTCTATACATACACACATACAGTGTGTATATATATATATATATATATATATATATATATATATATATATATATATATATATATATATATATATATATATATATATATATATATATATATATACTATTTAGAATATTTTTATATATTTATAAATCTATGCTTATTTTGTTTTTTATACTAATTATGCTTATTTTATACTGATTTAAATATTTATATTTATTTTATTTATATATAATAATATCACTAATTATATTTATGCTATACATATTTATATACTAATTAATATAATATTAATATACTATATATACTTATTTTATGTATATACTAATTAAACTTATTTTATACTTATTTACACATTTTAAACTTTTTTTTTTTTTATCTACTAGTTATACCTATTTTATACTGATTTATATAGTTATACTTTTTTTTATATCTATATATATTAATTATACTTATTTAAATATCTATGCTTATTTTGTTTATATACTAATTGTACTTATTTTATATTTTTATATATATCTATTTATATTGATTTTATTTATATACTAATTATACTGATTTTATACTGATTTATATATTTATATTGATTTTATTTATATATAATAATGCCACTCATTATATTTATGGTATACTTATTTATATGTATTTTCTATATTTTTTATATATATACAAATTAATATAATATAATATATATACTTATTTTATTTATATACTAATTAAACTTATTTTATACTTATTTATACATTTTAAACTTTTTTTATTTATTTATGTACTAATTATACTTATTTTATACTATACTACTTATTTATATAGTTATACTTATTTTATGTGTATATATATATATATATATATATATATATATATATATATATATATATATATATATATATATATATATATATATATATATTAATTGCACTTATGTATATATCTATGCTTATTTTGTTTATATACTAATTATACTTATTTAATATTTTTGTATATATTTATTTATACTGATTTTATTTATATGCTAATTATACTTATTTTATACTGATTTATATTTATTTTATATATAATAATATCACTAATTATATTTATGTTATACATATTTATATGTATTTTCTATATACTAATTATACCTATTTCATATATATATATATATATATATATATATATATATATATATATATATATATATATATATATATATATATATATATATATATATATATATATATATATATATATATATATACACTTATTTATATATCTATGCTTATTTTTTTTATATACTAATTATACTTATTTAATATTTTTATATATTTATAAATCTATGCTTATTTTGTTTATATACTAATTATTAGGGTTGTCCCGATACCACTTTTTTAGGACCGAGTACAAGTACCGATACTTTTTTTCATGTAGTCGCCGATACCGAATACCGATACTTTTTTTAAATGTCATGTGACAGTTTTCAAACCACAATACAGACTAAGGATATTTTCTTTTGAATTATGAAGAACTCTAACTCAAGACATTATAAAAGAATAAAAATGAGTAAAAATGAATAAAAATGTTTTATTTGCTTGTCACGCAGTAGTAAAAAACTCAAAGAATTTTCATAGAACATGTTGATAAATACAAAAAAAGTATTCTATTTAGGTATCGGGAGCATTTGCGCGAGTACGAGTACTCCCGCAAATACTCGGTATCGGTCCCGATACCGATACTAGTATCGGTATCTGGACAACCCTACTAATTATGCTTATTTTATACTGATTTAAATATTTATATTTATTTTATTTATATATAATAATATCACTAATTATATTTATGCTATACATATTTTCTATGTACTAATTATACCTATTTTTTTTATATATATATATATATGTGCGCTTATTTTATTTATATACTAATTATACTTATTTTATACCTATTTATAATTCTTTTTTATATACTAATTATACTTATTTATATTTATTTTATTTATATACTAATTATACTTATTTTATACCTATTTATAATTATTTTTTATATACTAATTATACTTATTTATATTTATTTTATTTATATACTAATTATACATATTTTTTTCCTGCTTATTAATACTGTTTTTTATCTCTTTCAGATCCTGGGAGCTGCTGAAATATCCGGAACAATGGAGTCAGCAGGCTCTATGGGGTGGGAATGTCCTCTATGGTGCCGCTCCCAGCGGTCAGAAAATAACTGACATACTGCATGTGACTGTGGGTTGTTTGGGCACAGCTGGGTCTGCCCCGTGCCAAGGTTAGCAGATGAGAAGTGGAGGACGGAGGGATTTTATAGCACCCCCCTCCCTCATCTTCCTATTATTTCCTCCGGTGGCTGGATATGTGACTCCGCAGATAGATGAAGGGCAGCGAAGGGAGAGATAAGGATAATTCACTTTTCTCTGTCTGGGCTCAGACATGGAGCAGATGAGCTAATGTGACAATCAGCTCTCCTCTACACTCCCCTCATAATGCTCTGCCTCTCACTATTATAAAGAGCAACTCCGACCATGCAGGGGCACACACACTATTATTATTATACATTTATATAGCTCTGACATATACCGCAGTGCTGTACAGAAAACATTAGTCACATTAGTCTCTGTACCAGAGGAGCTTACACTCTAATCTGCCACCACAGTCTCACATTATTATTATTATACATTTATATAGCTTTAACATGTACCCCTTACTCATGCACAGAGGGGGAGTATCTGGGGATCCTTAATATTTAAAAGGGGGTTTCCAGATCCAAATGAACCCCCTGCCTGCAGACCCCCCAAAACCAACAGGCCAGGGTTGTGCAGAAGAGTCCTCATCAACAAAGTGCTTTGCCAGGGGGACCTCCTGGCATAGTATGCCCCCCCCCCCATGTGGAAGGCATGTGGTGTGGCATTGTTTGGGAAGGGGGGTACTCTCACCCTCTCCCTTCCTGGCCTCCCAGGCTGCATGCACGGAAAGGTTGGGTATGGATTTTGGGGGTACTTGGTGCTTTTTTAATCTTTTTTGTGTACGGTCCCCCTTGACATCCATACCAGACCCTCATCCATGATAAGGGTCTGGTATGTACAATATTTTTAGAGGGAATCTCACACTTTTTTTTGGTGGGATCTCTCATTAACATCTATACCAGACCCTCGTCCATGATAAGGGTCTGGTATGTGCAGTATTTTTAGAGGGAACCTTACACTTTTTTTGGTGGGATCTCTCATTAACATCTATACCAGACCCTCATTCATGATAAGGGTCTGGTATGTGCAGTATTTTTAGAGGGAACTTTACACTTTTTTTGGTGGGATCTCTCATTAACATCTATACCAGACCCTCATCCATGATAAGGGTCTGGTATGTGCAGTAGTTTTAGAGGGAACCTTACACTTGTTTTGGTGGGATCTCTCATTAACATCTATACCAGACCCTCATCCATGATAAGGGTCTGGTATGTGCAGTATTTTTAGAGGGAACCTTACACTTTTTTTGGTGGGATCTCTCATTAACATCTATACCAGACCCTCATCCATGATAAGGGTCTGGTATGTACAATATTTTTTAGAGGGAACTCACACTTTTTTTTGGTGGGATCTCTCATTAACATCTATACTAGACCCCCGTCCATGATAAGGGTCTGGTATGTACAATATTTTTTAGAGGGAAAAGCAAATTCCATCGGGGGGGGCGGCGCTTCTGCGCCCTTTATGGACGTCCTGCCACTGCCCAGTCTGCTTATGTTGGGAGGGAAATTGACTTCTGTATCCTGAAGTGAATGTCCAGGGAAAACCAAGGCCTTTCGTGGCCAAATTGGGGCTATGACTACCATGTTCTCACTCGACAGCCTCAAGAGGAATCTCATGAGAGATGTTGGGGGAAGTATATAGGCTAGATTGCAGTTCCAGGGAGAGACCAAAGCATCTATCCCCTCCCCTCTGGCTGGCGGCGTGGCCAAATGACGTCATCAAGAGGGTCCTCTGTAAATAAAAGCAGCACTGGGCAGCCGCTCTCGCCCTATAGGGACGCGGTGGATGCCTTAGGCAGTTCGGCATGGATCCCTGCCCAGGCAAGCACGAGGGTGACAAAAAAATAAAAAATATCCAAAAATGGAGACAAAAACAGCCAAGAAAGAATGAGCAAAGACAAAGATAAAAGGAAACACATATGGGGGGACAGAAATAATGGGAAAGACAATCCTGTGTGGTGCAACCAGAGCCGCTGATAGGGGGCCACCAGTCTCCTTGTAGGGGGGCCGGGCACACAGGGGGGGGGCCAAACAACAGGGGGAATTAGTGTGGTTTGGCGGAGGGGCAATTACAGAAGGATGCCCTGTGCAGCTCTCTGCAGCAGCTGAAAGCCAGTTTCTCCTCCTCCTGTTGGCTTTCAGCTGCTGCAGGGAGAGACACAGACACAGGGCATCATTCCTGTAATTGCTTCCCCCGACACTGATTCCCCTCCCTGTTCTGCCTACTTCTGACTCCCTGTGTGCCTCTTGTCACTGTGAATATAATTTTTCTGTAAAAAAAAAAAATAATAAAAAAGGGCTAATTCACACAGGTTCTCTGTTATGTTTGTGTCCACTAATAATGATTTAATTGTATTTTTTTTTTTACATATGGTCTTAATATATTGGGGGGGG
Source organism: Rana temporaria (assembly GCF_905171775.1). Lineage (NCBI taxonomy): Eukaryota > Metazoa > Chordata > Amphibia > Anura > Ranidae > Rana > Rana temporaria. Next base: position 671,736,287 of record NC_053489.1, on the reverse strand, counting down.
GTGGGGTCCTGCCAGGTACCCGTGATTTCAAACAGCAGCCCTGGGTGCAATATAAGGTATGCAATGGAAACAGAGGGCCAGATTCTCGTAGAATCTGCAGCTTAGCGTAAGCCATTTACACCACGCCGCCGCAACTTACTGGAGCAAGTGCCGTATTCTCCAAGCACTTGCTCCGTAATTTGCGGCGGCGTAGTGTAAATGGCCCAGCGTATGGCCGCGTAATTCAAAGGGGGCGGCTTGTATTTAAATTAAGCGCGCCCCCGCGCCGATTGAACTGCGCATGCGCCGGGCTGAAAAATAGCCCAGTGCGCATGCTCCAGCTCACGACGGAAAACGTCAATGACGCCGACGTGAGCGTCATTGACGTAAAGTCGTATTCAAGAACGACTTAGTAAAACGACGTACCCGACGGGAAAAGACGGCGCGGACCCGACGCCATACTTAACATGGCATACGGCGGACTGGCGTAAGGTTACCCCTCATATAGCAGGGGTAACCTTACGCTTACGGAAAAAACATAAACGACGACGACGAGGCGCAAATTCGTTCGGGAATCGGCGTATCAGGCTCATTTGCATAGTCAAATGAGACCTGAACGTAAACACCACCTAGCGGTCAGCGTTGTGATGCATTTAAGATCCGACGGTGTAAGTGACTTACACCAGTCGGATCCTAGCCTAATTCCGGCGTATCTTGTTTTGCGAATACAAAACAATGATACGCCGGTGGGAATTTTGAATTACGCCGGTGTATCTGTAGATACACCGGCGTAACTCTTTTGAGAATCTGGCCCAGAAATGTTTTATTCTTAAAAAAAAAAGGGGGGGGTGACCAGACAAAAATATAAGCAGATGAAACGTCAGCCTCAACTTTCTAACTTAATAAGTACCCGTGGCTTCAAGAACGCTGGAAGCAGGCGGCCATGCAGTGCCCTGATATTCTGGCGGTCGCCATCAGCCTACAAAAGGGACAGACGCTTCCCTCCGCCACTTTGTGAAATTATCTGTAATCTTTTCCCCGGCGCGCTATAATGTGACCCCGGCATCGGGGATCAGCCAACAAGCGCCTGACATCGGACGTACAGATAAAAGATACCTTCCGACGTCAGAGAGACAAATCCATCTCCTGGAAGATGGAGGCATCATTACGATGACATTTCTCTGAGCGATAATAAGCGGTTTGAAGAAAAATCGGGTACATTTTTCTAGAAAAAAATTGTTTAACCCGTAGTGTGCCGGAGAACTAGTCCGATAGAGTGGAAGACGGTCCTCCAACAGGAGGGTTTCACAGAGCGAGCCAAGACAGTATGCTGGTTATTTTTATTGGACATTTTTATCATTACTGCGTATCATTATTATTATTTTATATTTTTATTCTTCATTATTAATTATTTTTATTAAGATATTATTCATATTTTTATTCTATTATTGGGAATTAAAGCACATGTAACCCATAGTGTGTATATTATTATTATTTTATATTTGTATTCTTCATTATAAATTATTATTATTAAAATATTATTCATATTATTATTCTATTATTGGGAATTAAAGCACATGTAACCCATAGTGTGTCAGAGCACTGGCCCCCGGAGAGGAAGATGGTCCTCCAACAGGAGGGTTTCACAAAACAAGCCAAGATAGTATGCTGTTTTTTTTTTTTATTGGAAATTATTATTATTACTATTTATTATTATTATATATTTTTATTATTAATTTGTATTATTTAAATATTATTATTATTTTATTATTGGAAATTAAAGCATGCATAACCCATAGTGTGCCAGAGTACCGGTCCCCCTGGAGAGGTAGATGGTTCTCCAACAAGAGGGTTTCACAAAACAAGCCAAGACAGTATGCTGGTTATTTTTATTGGAAATGATTATTATTACTATTTGTTATTAGTGTTATTATTATTATATATTTTTATTATTATCATTATTATTATTATTATTATTATTAGTAGTAGTACTATTTTAGATTTTTATTATTATTTATTAATTATTATTATTATTAAAATATTATTATTGTTATTATTATTATTATTATTATTATTATTGGAAATTAAAGCACACATAACTCATAGTGTGCCAGAGCACCGGTTCCCCCAGGGAGGAAGATGGTCCTCCAACAGGAGGGTTTCACAAAACAAGCCAAGACAGTATGCTGTTTATTTTTATTGGAAATGATTATTATTACTATTTATTATTATATATTTTTTATTATTATTATTATTATTATTATTATTATTATTATTATTATTATTATTATTATGTATTATTATTATTATTATTATTATTATTATTATTATTATTATAAGTAGTACTATTTTAGATTTTTATTATTATTTATGAATTATTATTATTAAAATATTATTATTGTTATTATTATTATTATTATTATTGGAAATAGAAGCACACATAACTCATAGTGTGCCAGAGCACCAGTCCCCTGGATTGGAAGGTGGTCCTCCAACAGGAAGGTTTCACAAAACGGGTCAAGACAGTAAGCTGGTCATTTTTACAGCAAATTATTATCATTACTGCATATATTATTATTTTATATTTTTATTCTTTATTATTAATTATTATTATTAAAATAGTATTCATATTATTATTCTATTATTGGGAATTAAAGCACATGTAACCCATAGTGTGCCAGAGCACCGGTCCCCGGAGAGGAAGATGGTCCTCCAACAGGAGGGTTTCACAAAACAAGCCAAGATAGTATTCAGTTTTTTTTTTTTATTATTGGAAATTATTATTATTACTATGTATTATTATTATATATTTTTATTATTATTTTTTATTATTTAAATATTATTATGTATCTGGTGACAGGCGATGTGGCAATTGACAAGCTGCATCTGGTGACAGGCGACGTGGCAAGTGAAGGTATGGAAAGGGATAAAAAAGGAAGGGAAGGGATGAGAAGGGATGGAAAGGGATGAGAAGGGATGAAAGGGGATGAGAAGGGATGAGAAGGGATGAGAAGGGATGAGTAGGGATGAGAAGGGATGAGAAGGGATGAGAAGGGATGAGTAGGGATGGGAAGGGATGAGAAGGGATGGGAAGGGATGAGTAGGGATGGGAAGGGATGAGAAGGGATGGGAAGGGATGAGAAGGGATGAGAAGGGATGGGAAGGGATCAGAAGGGATGGAAAGTGATGAGAAGGGATGAGAAGGGATAGAAAGGGATGGAAAGGGATGAGAAGGGATGGAAAGGGATGGGAATGGATGGAAAGGGATGAGAAGGGATGGAAAGGGATGAGAAGTGATGTAAAGGGATGGGAAGGGATGAGAAGGGATGGAAAGGGATGAGGAGGGATGGGAATGGATGGAAAGGGATGGGAAGGCATGAGAATGGATGGAAAGGGATGAGAAGTGATGTAAAGGGATGGGAAGGGAAGGGATGGAAAGGGATTGGAAGGGATGAGAAGGGACGGGAAGGGATGGGAAGGGATGAGAAGGGATGGAAAGGGATGAGAAGGGATGAGAAGGGACGGGAAGGGATGGGAAGAGATGGGAAGGGATGAGAAGGGATGGAAAGGAATGAGAAGGGACGGGAAGGGATGGGAAGGGATGAGAAGGGATGGAAAGGGATGGGAAGAGATGGAAAGGGATGAGAAGGGATGGAAAGGGATGAGAAGAGATGAGAAGGGATGGGAAGAGATGGGAAGGGATGAGAAGGGATGGAAAGGAATGAGAAGGGACGGGAAGGGATGGGAAGAGATGGGAAGGGATGAGAAGGGATGGAAAGGGATGGGAAGAGATGGAAAGGGATGAGAAGGGATGAGAAGGGATGGAAAGGGATGAGAAGGGATGAGAGGGGATGAGAAGGGATGAGAAGGGATGGAAAGGGATGAGAAGGGATGAGAGGGGATGAGAAGGGATGGGAAGGGATGAGAAGGGACAGGAAGGGATGGGAAGGGATGGGGTGGTAAGGGATGGGAAGAGAAGGCACATTTCTTGGGTACCCAGGCTGACGGCGCCTCCTTCTGTCTATAGAAGAGCAGACCTCACATGGCTGCCGGGCCGTGTTTATCCGCCATGATTGATTATTTTATTTATAACTCGGTTTCCGTATCCCGGGCTTCCAATAAACACACATTGATGGATAGGGCAGAGACGGGGGAGCTCCTTAATGGATGTGTGTGGTGGGGAGAGCCGGAGAATAAGCCCCCCAGCCCCACACAAAGCATTTCAAAGGTGTTCCCAATTGGGCTGTGTTATTCCTGCAGCAAACACATTAAATAGATGAATTTCCTGCACAAATATACATTGAAAAGAAAAAAAGAAAAAAGAAAAAAGAAAAAAAAGAAAAAAACAGTGCAGCGCTAGTGAGTGATATTGTGCTCATATAAATTAATAATAAACAAAAAAAGTCATTCTGGAATAAACTGAAAATATAGCCAGAATAGGAAAAAACATAAAAATGCAGATGGATATATGAAGAAAAAGTCTTAAAAAGCCACGAAACAAAGTTCATATGACTCTATCCAGTAATTTTCCTTGTGAAAGAGAAGTGGATTGTGCAGACAATGTGAAAGACTCTTGATTGATGCGAGGTAAGCTGTCACCAATACACCCGTGAGGAAGGATAAGATTGCCTGCTTACCAGATGAAAAGACTGTTTTGCATCAGTCTAATAGGGCCTGTGGGAAGTCTGGTCTCCCAATACCTTAGCCGTCAAGATAACCACGGTATAGCTCAGCATACAATCCGAAGAGTCATAAACCAAAAAAAAGAGAAGAAGGACCTCTCATAGCGTATAACGTTTAAAAATAAAAGAGGGTTTAATAAAAATTGCACTTACAATTAGGCAATATAAATACAGCATGGATAGCAAAACGTCTCCGATCTCTTGTTCCGATGCTTCTCGCTACTCGGTCAGGAAAACACAGCCGGCGTTCAGGACGGAACGCGATGACGTCACGGCACCCTACGATCGTTTCGTCGCTAATGGACTTCAACGGGGGAGTAAGCCGTTGGCATTCCCCTTCCCTGTGCGGCGTAGTCGATGTATATGTCATATATTAAGTCATTCATTTTCTTCAAAGCGGCAATTTTTCTTAGCATGTCTCCAGGGCCGGAGCTCCTCACTTTCTCAGCTTTACCAAGGGAAATTCCATATAGAGTCAGTCAATGAACAGCTAATACTAATGTGGCCTTGTATCAGTCCATGATAAGTCCATACAAGCTATGTAATGAGTCAGGCCTCTTTGTAACTAGTTAGGATAGAGCACGGCTGCTCAACTTGTGGCCCTCCAGCTGTTGCAGAACTACAAGTCCCGTGAGGCATTGAAAGGCAGACAGTTACAAGCATGACTCCCAAAAGGTTGAGCACCCATGGGATAGAGGGTCTGGATATTCAGGGGAACCCTATACCCCCTAAAAATTTTCAGTTCTTTGTTGTGTTCACAGATAAGGGAGGGGAGACTGAGGAAATGCTTCCTCCTGCCTGCAGCAGACTCATGACATCATCTGAGCCTAGGCAAAGTCACTGACTGGAGCTCCATCACTTTAACCAGGGAACAATGTAGCTGTGCCAAAGTCGATTCACCTTAAAGTGGAACTCTAAACAGACAGCTAAACAAAGATGAAATTGGTAGGTGCGTTATTTTACCGACAAAAACATTTGTAATGCTTTTTTTAGCCAGACTTGTACATTTCCCCACCACCATTCCACACAGTATAGCCGGAGTGTGACAGATCTTCAGATCTCGGAGGAAGCTTCTGTCACCCTCCACCCTTTGACCAAGCTTCTGACTGGATGAGGAAGCATTGTCATTTAGAATGGATTGGTGTAATGTACTGTAGGGGATGAGCTTCTTAATAACTGCCGATGATTTTTTTGTAGGACCATTGGTTGGTATTGGTGGGTTCGGGATGGTATAAATGTTTGGCTTCTTAATGGCTGATGAGTTCCCTATGGGTCCACTCCATTGGTTGGTATTGGTGGGTTCTGAATGGTATAACTCATGGACTACTTAATGGCTGATGATGAGCTCTCTATGGTACCATTGGTTGGTAATGGTGGGTTCTAGATGGTATAAGTGGTGGGCTTCTTAAGGGCTGATGATGAGTTCTCTATGGCACCATTGGTTGGTAATGGTGGGTTCTGGGAGGTTTAGGCGATGGGCTTCTTAATGGCTGATGATGAATTCTCTGTAGGCCTATTAGTTGGTATTACTGACTTCTGGGTGGCTTCTTAATGGCTGATGAGTTCCCTATTGGTCCATTGGTTGGTATTGGTGGGCTCTGAATGGTATAACTCATGGACTACTTAATGGCTGATGATGAGTTCTCTATGGTATCATTGGTTGGTAATGGTGGGTTCTAGATGGTATAAGTGATGGGTTTCTTAATGGCTGATGATGAGTTCTCTATGGGTCCATTGGATGGTATTGGTGAGTTCTCAATGGTATAAGTCATGGACTACTTAATGGCTAATGATGAGTTCTCTATGGTATCATTGGTTGGTATTGGTGGGTTCTGGATGGTATAAGTGGTGGGCTTTTTAAGGGCTGATGATGAGTTCTCTATGGTACCATTGGTTGGTAATGGTGGGTTCTAGATGGTATAAGTGGTGGGCTTCTTAATGGCTGATGATGAGCTCTTCATGGGCCTATTAGTTGGTATTGCTGACTTCTGGGTTGTATATAGGCGATGGGTCTCTTAATGGCTGATAATGAGTTCTCTGTGGGATCATTGGTTGGTTATTGGTGAGTTCTGGAAGGTATAGATAATAGGCTTCATAATGTCTGATGGTGAGTTCTCCATGGGACTATTAGTTGGTATTGGTGAGTTCTGGATAGTATAAGTGATGGGTTTCTTAAAGGGGTTGTAAAGGTACGATTTTTTCCCCCCCAAATATCTTCCTTTACCTTAGTGCAGTCCTCCTTCACTTACCTCATCCTTCCATTTTGCTTTTAAATGTCCTTATTTCTTCTGAGAAATCCTCACTTCCTGTTCTTCTGTCTGTAACTCCACACAGTAATGCAAGGCTTTCTCCCTGATTGCGGAATGTCATGCTCGCCCCCTTCCTTGGACTACAGGAGAGTCAGGACGCCCTCTAACACTCAGCTCCTTTCTTTATCTGCAATGTAGAGAGCGTCCTGACTCTCCTGTAGTCCAAGGAAGGGGGCGAGCACCTCCTGTAGTCCAAGGGAAGGGGCGAGCATGACACTTCACACCAGGGAGAAAGCCTTGCATTACTGTGTGGAGTTACACGCCAAGCGGGGCGTCCCTAGCAACCAGTGATTTAGAATGATTTAATTACAGCGGCACTGCGGCAGTGAGTGTGGCAGACTGGCAGGCAGTTGATTCCGGGACTCTCTATTGTCCCGGTTTGAAGGCTCCCGGGACACGGGACAAAAATGTATATTACAGGACGATCCCGGGCAAACCGGGACACGTGGTCACCCTACCGGCCGCCCTTTTGCTATAGGCCGGGCGGGAAATGGTTAAAGTTATATACCGCGGTTATGACAGCAGCCACTCCCCCGCCCCTCGCCGCTTCCTGGACGTTTCCCCCACTTACTGGAGCTGTCGGTAAAGGGGAAACAATCCAATCCCCTGGAGAGATAGGCAGGAAGTTGGGTGAGGGAAAAATGGCCCCCACTTGACTCTATGACCTTGGAGGACCGGAGCAAAGTCTGACATCACTTCCGCCTAACGGCCTTAAAGGGACAATTTTTTTTTTTATCATTAGTAAATGTAAAATTACATTTTTATTTTTATTTTTTTGCTTTTAAGTCTAAATGTGAGCTCTGAAGTCTTTCTGATCCCAGATCTCGCAATAAAGAGTACCTGTCATTCTTTTTTTCTATTACAAGCGATGTTTACATTCCTTGTAAAAGGAATAAAAGTGATCATTGAAAACGTTTTTTTAAGGGGGTAATGCAGGAAGGGCGAAGTGTCACTTTAAAGGGGTTGTAAAGGTACAATTTTTTTTTCCCACCTAAATAGCTTCCTTTCCCTTAGTGCAGTCCTCCTTCACTTACCTCATCCTTCCATTTTGATTTTAAATGTCCTTATTTCTTCTGAGAAATCCTCACTTCCTGTTCTTCTGTCTGTAACTCCACACAGTAATGCGAGGCTTTCTCCCTGGTGTGGAGTGTCGTGCTCACCCCCTCCCTTGGACTACAGGAGAGTCAGGACGCTCTCTACATTGCAGATAGAGAAAGGAGCTGTGTGTTAGTGGGCGTCCTGACTCTCCTGTTAACCCCCTCCCCCCTCAAGGGAGGAGGCAAGCACGACACTCCACACCAGGGAGAAAGCCTTGCATTACTGTGTGGAGTTACAGACAGAAGAACAGGAAGTGAGGATTTCTCAGAAGAAAGAAGGACATTTAAAAGCAAAATGGAAGGATGAGGTAAGTGAAGGAGGACTGCACTAAGGGAAAGGAAGATATTTAGGAGGAAAAAAATTGTACCTTTACAACCCCTTTAATGGCTGATGATGAGCTCTCTATGGGTCCATTGGATGGTATTGGTGAGTTCTCAATGGCATACGTCATGGACTACTTAATTGCTAATGATGAGTTCTCTATGGTATCATTGGTTGGTATTGGTGGGTTCTGGATGGTGTAAGTGATGGGCTTCTTAATGGCTGATGATGAGTTCTCTGTGATACTATTGGTTGGTATTTGTGGGTTCTGGATGGTATAGGCGATGGGCTTCTTAATGGGACTATTAGTTGGTAATGTTGGGTTCTGGATGGTATAGGGAATGGGTTTCCTAAGAGCTGATGATGGGTTTTCTATGGTACCATTGGCTGGTGTTGGTGAGTTCTCAATGGTATAAGTCAGGGATATGCAATTAGCGGACCTCCAGCTGTTGCAAAACTACAAGTCCCATCATGCTTCTGCCTCTGAGTGTTATGCTTGTGGCTGTCAGAGTCTTGCTATGCCTCATGGGATTTGTAGTTCTGCAACATCTGGAGGTCCGCTAATTACATATCCCCGGTATAAGTCATTGACTACTTAATGGCTAATGATGAGTTCTCTATGGTACCATTGGTGGATATTGGTCGGTTCTGGATTGTATAGGCAATGGGCTTCTTAATGAGACTATTAGTTGGTATTGGTGGGCTTTGGATGGTATAGATGATGGGCTTTTTAATATCTGATGATGGGTGTTCTATGGTACTATTGGGGTTCTGGGTGGTATAAGTGATAGGCTTCTTAATAGCTCATGATTAGTTATCCATGGTCCTGTTAGTTGGTATTGGTGGGTTCTAGATGGTATTTGCGAGCTAATGGTCATTACTCTGTGGTACATTTGGTTGGCATTGATGGGTTCTAAATATTATAGGCAATGGGTTGTTAATGATCAGTTCATTCACTGGTTGGTTTTTGGTGGGTTCTGGATGGTATAGACACGAGGCAGCACTACAACAGGTCTATGTAATGTTATATTGCTGTTTGTTGCTGGTTCATTGATGGGGCTTAAGCTATGTATAAATATAAAATCATAAAATGAATATAAAGTTATAATCTTTAAAAGCATTGCAATGTTAATGTTTTCAAAAGTATTTTTTATTTTTTTAGTGCAACCTTTGGGTAATTTTTCGGGAAATTGCTGTAAAAGCATGACAACCCTCTGTCTGTGTTTTCCCATTGTGGGCTTGCACTGTCACCCCTTCAAATGAGATTCTATTGGAGAATGTAATTGGCCATATGTGTTGCTATGGCCATTTGTATTGTCTTGATAGCAATAATATAAAGTTAAACATTACACAGGCATGGCACACTGGGGAGAGGGCTACAGGGCCACTGGGGGAGAAGGAGTCAGTGCCATCTGTGAGAGGATGACCAGGCCACTGGAGGAATGGTTACAGGACCACTGGGGGGAGGCTTACAGGACCACTAGGGAGAGGGCTACAGGACCACTACGGGAGAAGGAGTCAGTGCCATCTGTGAGAGGATGACCAGGCCACTGGAGGAATGGTTACAGGACCACTGGGGGGAGGGTTACAGGATCACTGGGGAAAGGGTGACATGGTCACTATGGGAGAGGGTTATAGGGCTATCCAGAAAATGGTGACAGGACCACTGAGGAGAGAGTGACAGAACCACTGGGGAGAGGGTTACTGGACCACCAGGGAGAGAGTGATAGGGTCACCAGAGAGAGGGCGTCAGGTCCATCAGGGAGAGGATGATATGGGCACCAGGTGAGAGGGTTACAGGACCACTGGAGAAAGAGGGACAGGACCACTGGGGAGAGGGTTACCGGACAACCAGGGAGAGAGTGACAGGGTCACCAGAAAGAGGGTGTCAGGGCCATCAGGAAAATGGTGACAGGACCACCGGGAGATGGTGACAGGACCACTGAGGGGAGAGTGACAGAACCACTGGGGAGAGGGTTACTGGACCACCAGCGAGAGAGTGACATGGTCACCAGAGAGAGGGTATCAGGGCCATCAGGGAGAGGATGACATGGGCACCAGGTGAGAGGGTTACATGACCACTGGGGAGAGGGGTACATGGTCACAATGGGAGAGGATTATAGGGCCATCAGGAAAATGGTGACAGCACCACTGAGGAGAGAGTGACAGGACCACCAGGGAGAGAGTGTCACAGGGCCATCAGGGAGAGGATGACAGGGACACCAGGTGAGAGGGTTACAGGACCACTGGGGAGAGAGTCACAGGGCCACTGGGGAGAGAGTGACAGGACCACTGGGGAGAGAGTGACAGGGCCACTGGGGAGAGAGTGTCAGGGCCACTGGGGAGAGGGGGTTAGGGTCACCAGCAAGAGGATGATAGGGCCATTGGGGAGAGGGTTACAGGACCACTGGGGTCTGGGGAGACAATGACATGGACCCCAGGTTAGAGGGTTACAGGACCATTGCGGAGAGGGTGACAGGACCCCCAGGGAGAGGATGTCAGGGTCACTGGGAAGAGGTTTACAGGACCACTGATGAGAAGGTGACCAGGCTACAAGGAAGAGGATGAAAGGGCCACTGGGAAGAAGGTGACATGGCCTCCAGCAAAAGGGTTACAAAACCACTGGGGAGAGAGTGACAGGGCCATCAGGGAGAGGGTGAGAAGGCCACTTTGAAGAAGGTGACAGGACCACTGAGGAGAGGGTGACTGGGCCACTGGGGAAGAGTGACCAGGTCAATGGGGAGAAGGTTACATGACCACCAGGGTGAGAATGACAGGACCACTGGAGAGAGGGTGACTGGACGACCAGGGAGAGAGTGACAGGGCCATCAGGGAGAGGGTGAGAAGGCCACTTGGAAGAAGGTGACATGGCCACCAGGGAGAAGGTGACAGGACCACTGAGGAGAGGGTGACAGGGCCACTGGGGAAGAGTGACCAGGTCAATGGGGAGAAGGTTTCATGACCACCAGGGAGAGAATGACAGGACCACTGGAGAGAGGGTGACTGGGCCACTGGAGAGAGAATGACTGGACCACTGGAGAGAGGGTGACTGGGCTGTGTCGCTTTGGACTGAACTGGGAATTCTGGGTGGGATATTTCACCAGCGGAGTGTTTAGGAGAGAGAAACCAGTACGTGATTCCACTTTCCAACGACAAGTCAAACTGCAAAGTTCTTTGGGTGGAATCTGCTTCTAATACATATCTATTTACATGGAAGGAACAATGAAATCTTTCTTGACTGTAGTTTGTTGGAGAGAGCCGTACAGACTACAGACCCCGTGGGAAAGCCGCGGGAGAGCTTATTTCTAAGCACACTACACCCCATATGTGCTGCACACCGCGGCGTCACCGCTGCACATTAAAATGACAAATCTTTTCCTTCTAAGACTTTCTGCATTAAAGTTCAGGAACTCCGTAATGGAGCCGCTCAAGTACTCTATATTGTTTTCATGTCAGCTACACTTTCTGCCCAAACTAAATGAATTACAAATACATTGTATAAACAGGACTCCAATATTAAATCTCTCCAGAAGGGGCCAGATGTCTGAGATGCACTGCAGACCGTTTACGGCGCTGGCGGGCGCTGGGCCGAAGGACGTGGCTGCCATCATGTGGCGTTTCTTGATACTGCAAGGACCTTCTAAACCAGTGTTTCCCAACTTTATTTTTTACAGTTAAGTCTCCATTTAAAATTATAGACAATCTCAAGACACCCACCAAAATCTAAAAAATAAAAACTATTCTGATACAGTAGTTCTGATGCTCCCTTCTAATTGGCCTACCTCCCCGTAGGCTCCTCCCCCTCTTCAGTCTATCATGAATGCTATTGCCAGACTCATCCACCTTATTAACCGCTCAGTGTCTGCCAACCCTCTCCTCCAATCCCTACATGGACCACCACCCCTCTCCTCCAATTCCTACATGGACCACCACCCCTCTCCTCCAATCCCTACACTGACCACCACCCCTCTCCTCCAATCCCTACACTGACCACCACCCCTCTCCTCCAATCCCTACACTGACCACCACCTCCCTTCTCCAATCCCTACACTGACCACCACCCCTCTCTGCCAATTCCTACACTGACCACCACCCCTCTCCTCCAATCCCTACACTGACCACCACCCCTCTCCTCCAATCCCTACACTGACCACCGCCCCTCTCTTCCAAAACCCTACACTGACCACCACCCCTCTCTGCCAATCCCTACACTAACCACGCCCCTCTCTGCCAATTCCTACACTGACCACCACCCCTCTCTGCCAATTCCTACACTGACCACCACCCCTCTCCTCCAATCCCTACACTGACCACCACCTCTCTCCTCCAATCCCTACACTGACCACCACCCCTCTCCTCCAATCTCTACACTGACCACCACCTCTCTCCTCCAATCTCTACACTGACCACCACCCCTCTCCTCCAATCCCTACACTGACCACCACCCCTCTCCTCCAATCTCTACACTGACCACCACCCCTCTTCTCCAATCCCTACACTGACCACCACCCCTCTCCTCCAATCCCTACACTGACCACCACCCCTCTCCTCCAATCTCTACACTGACCACCACCTCTCTCCTCCAATCCCTACACTGACCACCACCTCTCTCCTCCAATCTCTACACTGACCATCACCCCTCTCCTCCAATCCCTACACTGACCACCACTCCTCTCTGCCAATCCCTACACTGACCACCACCCCTCTCTTCCAATACTTACACTGACCACCACCTCTCTCCTCCAATCTCTACACTGACCACCACCTCTCTCCTCCAATCCCTACACTGACCACCACCTCTTTCCTCCAATCCCTACACTGACCACCACTTCTCTCCTCCAATCTCTAAACTGACCACCACTCCTCTCCTCCAATCTCTAAACTGACCACCACTCCTCTCCTCCAATCCCTACACTTGCTTCACGATGGACCAGCGAATTAAATTCAAAATACTAACCACAACATACAAAGCCATTCTCAACTCTGCCCCAAGCTACATCAACAATGTTGTCTCCAAACATCACCCAAACTGTCCTCTCCGCTCCTCTCAAGACCTCCTACCAGTGGCAGCCAGTGCTCAAAAATTTTGGGGGGGGCGCAAACAAACTGAAAAAAAAAAAACCCCCATGAATTGCAGCCACTGTGCCCGTCAAACGCAGCTACTGTGCCCATCAATTGCTTCTGCTGTGCCATCAAACGCAGCCACTATGCCCATCCAACGCAGCCACTGTGCCCATCAAACGCAGCCACTGTGCCCATCAATTGATGCCAGTGTGCTCATCAATTGCTGCTACTGTGCCCATCAATTGCTGCCATTGTGCCCATTAATTGCCGCTACCGTGCCCATCAACTGCCGCTACTGTGCCCATCAACTGCTGCGAGTGTGCCCATCAATTGCCGCTACTGTGCCAACCAATTGCTGCCAGTGTGCCCATCAGTTGCCGCTATTGTGCCCATCAAATTCTGCCAGTGTGCATTCCCGTCCGCCTGGCACTTACCTGTCTCGATGGGGCAGCGGGTCATGGTCCTTCACGCTCCTCGATGTCTTCTCCTGTCCTCTGTTATGATTGGACGCCTGATAGGCGGCATCCAATCACAGCGCCTGCCGTTTCAGCCAATCAGGTGACAGGTAACAGACCCGAGCACCTGATTGGCTGAGCGGTGGTTCAGTGTTAGGAAAGCGATTCATTCGCTTTCCTAACACAACGCTGAGTGAACAGCGAAGGCACAGCATGGCGCCCGCTGTTAACTTTTTTGGAAGCCTATTAGAGTCTATGGGCCAGATTCATATAGGAGATACGATGGTGTATCTCCTGATACAACGTCGTATCTCTAAGGCCGGCCGGTCGTATCTATGCGACTGATTCATAGAATCAGGTTCCGCATAGATATGCCTAAGATCCGACAGGTGTAAGTGACTTGGTGGCGCTGGGTGGCGCTTCCGTGTCTTTTACGCGTCGAATATGCTAATGAGCATTTACTCCGATTCAGAAACGAACGACCACCCGGCGCTTTTTTTTTACGTCGTTTGCGTTCGGCTTTTTCCGGCGGAAAGTTACCCCTGCTATAGCAGGGGTAAGTGCGGCGTATCCTATGTTAAGTATGGCCGTCGTTCCACGCGCCGAGTTTGGAATTTTTTACTTCGTTTGCGTAAGTCATTCGCGAATAAGGCCGGACGTAATTTACGTTAACGTCGAAACCAATGACGTCCTTGCGACGTCATTTGGAGCAATGCATGCTGGGAAAATTTGCGGACGGCGCATGCGCTGTTAGATTGGCGCGGGGACGCGCCTGATTTAAATAGTACACTCCCCCTAGCCGCGGAATTTGAATTCCGCCGGGGGATTTACGATACGCCGCCGCAAGTTTTAAGGTAAGTGCTTTCTGAATTAAGCACTCGCCTCAAAAACTTGCAGCGGCGGATCGTAAATCAGATAGGTTACGCGGATCTAAAGATCCGCTAACCTATCTGAATCCGGCCCTATGACTCTAATCAGGTGCTCACATAATATGCGATCCGATTAATGTCCGAACTGTCAGTTCGCAGTGCCATACGCAAGCTGAAATGGGGGTGTCGTTAACATATAATATAGTGAAATACAAGTTGATTTTACTGTTAAAAATAACTGTGAAAAGCAAGACTCTGGTGGGTGTATAAAGATGTCCGCCTGCTGACTTCTAACTCTAGGCTTACTGTGGACAAGTGCGGGTGTACCAAGATGACCGCGACGCAATGTCACGTCAGTTTCATATTCAGATGGGTAGCGGCGGCTTCCTGACAGAACACCTGCCTGCTCCCTCAGTGACACGCCAGCCCGCTCACCAGCCTTACCGACCCGGCATGATTGCTCACTCACCAGCCTACCCGTCCTCTCGCTCACCCGCTGGCACTCACCCACTCATTATTTTCTCGGGGGGAGCAATTGCCCTGTTGCCCCCCCCCCCCTGGATCCGCCCCTGGTGTCAGGTGCGATGTGAGAACCTGCAGTGGATTCGGGTCTCAGAAAGGACCATATCTATGATATGATTCAGAGGATTGAAGGCAGGGCTGGAAAGGGACAAAAATTTGGCCCTGGACTTCATCCAGACTGGCCCACTATGACAGGTCTCTCCTACAGCAGCCCTACAACTCCCCCCCGGCCACCCAAGCCCCCTCTCCCCCTTCACTAGCCACTCTTTATTAGAGTAGAACGGCTGGTACTGGTACTCTTATAGGCAATACCAGTGGGGAAGCTAGACATTATTTCACCCGGGACAAAGAATCAGTTTGGTGCCCCCCCCTTATGGGACAAGATTAGGCAGAAGTGAGAAACTCCCAGGCCGCTGTCACTGAAGCCGGCCCACTGAGCCATCGGCCCACCGGGAAACTCCCTGTAATCCCAATGGCCAGTCCATCCCTGATTGAAGGTGGCATGGCAGTGAATGTTTTTTACCATCTATACCAGCTGGTTCTGGTTGAGGGTATTAAGCGCTGTTTGACCTCTCTTAGCCACTTGAGGTCATATTTTGGAGATTTTGAGCATACTTGATCTAACACGAGGTGGAGTGTAAGAAGAGGACTCTTACATCTTCACAAAATTGAGGATCACTTTTTTTTATTACTTTGGACAATTATTCCGACACAAATGTATATGTGAACATTTTTTGATTAACCACTTCCATACCGGGGGGCACTTACGCACCTTCCTACCCAAGCCAATTTTCAGCTTTCAGCGCTGTCACACTTTGAATGACAATTGCACGGTCATGCTACACTGTACCCAAACAATTTTTTTTATCATTTTGTTCCAACAAAAAGAGCTTTATTTTGGTGGTATTTGATCACCTCTGCGGTTTTTAGTATGAACCCATGATCTGTCTCTACTCCCCTGAAAGAAGCGGGATTTGTGTGTTTACATACACAGATCCCAGTTCTCGTTCTGTTATGAGCGATCGCGGGTGCCCGGCAGTCATCGTGACCCGCCGTGCACTCGCATCGGCTCCGGACACACGCTGCGGGCACGCGCCTCCGGCGGCGCACACGTGCCCCTAGTGGCCAAAAAAAAGCCGTCGATTTGCCCAGCCGGGCCAACCTGCCGCAGCAAAACTAACTGTGGGGGGGGGGGGGGGAGTTGATTCACTGGAGGAAAAGAGAGATCGTGATTCAGCTTAGCTGAAACATGATCTCTCACTTTTCCTCCCTGACAGATTGTTCATATCGGCTCACCGCTGCCTTGTCTCTCCTGTAAACAATCGGCCGAAGTCGCGGCGGCCATCGCGCCCTGCCGAACCTGCTGATTAGCTCCCACTGTGTCCAATCGCAGCTGGAGTGGCATGCGCGCCGCGCCCCCCTAAACGAAATCAAGTACGGGTACGTGATTTTGCACACCTGGGCCGCCCTGCCGCAGTAAATGGCGGTCCGGAAGCGGTTAACCACTTAAGGACCGCCTCATGTACATATACGTCAGCAGAATGGCACAGGCAGGCACATCAACATATATATACGTGCCCTGCTTGACGTGGGTCGGGGGTCCGATCGGGACCCCCCCCCCGTACATGCGGCGGTCCCCGTGGCTTCAGAAGCGATCCGGGACGACGGCGCGGCTATTCGTTTATAGCCGCTCCGTCGCGATCGCTCCCCGGAGCTGAAGAACGGGGAGAGCCGTGTGTAAACACGGCTTCCCCGTGCTTCACTGTGTCGGCGCATCGATCGCGTCATTCCCTTTATAGGGAAGACACGATCGATGACGTCATTCCTACAGCCACACCCCCCTACAGTAGTAAACACACACAAAGTAAACCCTAACTCCTACAGCGCCCCCTGTGGTTAACTCCCAAACTGCAAACTGTCATTTTCACAATAAAGAATGCAATTTAAATGCATTTTTTGCTGTGAAAATGACAATTGTCCCAAAAATGTGTCAAAATTGTCCGAAGTGTCCGCCATAATGTCGCAGTCACGAAAAAAATTGCTGATCGCCGCCATTAGTAGTAAAAAAAAAAAAAAAATGCAAAAAAACTATCCCCTATTTTGTAAACACTATAAATTTTGCGCAAACCAACCGATAAACGATTATTGCGATTTTTTTTACCAAAAATAGGTAGAAGAATACGTATCGGCCTAAACTGAGGAAAAAAAAATGTTATATATGTTTTTGGGGGATATTTATTATAGCAAAAAGTAAAAAATATACAATTTTTTTCAAAATTGTCGCTCTATTTTTGTTTATAGCGCAAAAAATAAAAACCGCAGAGGTGATCAAATACCACCAAAAGAAAGCTCTATTTGTGGGGGAAAAAATACGCCAATTTTGTTTGGGAGCCACGTCGCACGACCGCGCAATTGTCTGTTAAAGCGACGCAGTCCCGAACTGTAAAAACCCCTTGGGTCTTTAGGCAGCATTTTGGTCCGGGGCTTAAGTGGTTAATATGCTGAAATCAAAGCCATAAAACACAAAACTTACCTAAGGAGAAAAAACACCCCAAAATTTTTTTTTTTTTTTTTTTTTTTTATTATTATTATTATTTTTATATGAATTAAAATATATTTGTTCCTGATCCTGTTGTAACAGATATGACATTCTGGGAGGTGGAGTGGCCGTTTTCAGCTCATATTTTATGAATTCTTGCACAGCGGTATGAGTGTTTAAGGCATGAGGACCATGTGGACTCCAATTGACTTTTGTTTTGAAGAACGGGTTGCGGTTTGAAGAAATTGCGGCGGGTTTTTGGTATGTCATCTTAAATGGAAACAGGGATGGAATTCAACTGGATGCCTCCAGGACATTTTCGTGGTTTGCTTATCCGCGACCACAAATCTTGTGTGGGCAGAGTTCCATCCAACCAAACGGAAAATACCCTTTGTTTTACATTTACAAGGATGTTTTAATCTCTGTTTTTGTATTTTGTCAATTTTTTTTTTATGAGTAATTATAGACAACATAATAAAAAAAAAATACATATCTGATGCAGTCCATCAATACTTGGGTACCTAGGGCCAGATTCACAAAAGAGATACGACGGCGTTTCTCCTGATACGCCGGCGTATCTCTGTTTCTATCTATGCGGCTGATTCATAGAATCAGTTACGCATAGATATCCATAAGATCCGACAGGTGTAATTGTTTTACACTGTCGGATCTTAGGATGCAATACCGCGGCCGCCGCTGGGGGGAGTTTGCGTCGTAAACCAGCGTCGGGTATGCAAATTAGGAGTTACAGCGATCCCCGACGGATTTTCGCGTTCGCTACGTCGCTGCTAGTCTAGTTTCCCGTCGCAAAGTTAGTCGTCGTTTTTGGTGCCCTAACTTTAGTCAGCAAACGTATTGCTGTCTAAAGTATCGCGTCGAAATTTAAAAATGAACGTCGTTTGCGTAAGCCGTCCGGGAATACGGAATTCCGCTACGCGCGTCGCCGTTCGAAAAAATGACGTCGCGGCGGGCAAAGCACGACGGGAATTGCGCAACTGAGCATGCGCAGTAGGTCCGGCGCGGGAGCGCGCCTAATTTAAATGTTACACGCCCATTTGAATTGGCCCGCCTTGCGCCGGAGGCCGCCGGCGTAGTTTTCATCGCAAGTGCTTGGTGAATCAGGCACTTGCGATGAAAACTTGCGGCGGTGTAACGTATCTACGATACGTTACGCCGCCGCTCACCTACGTAAATCTGGCCCCTAGTTAGGTAAGTAAGTCCATTGTGCTCACCCAATATAAAAAAAATAATAATCAATAAACAGAAAACCTTCAGGGCGGGTTCACATATGTGCGGCACCAGGTTCGTGCTCGGGGTCCGGCAGCGGCGGCCGGTGCTCAAAATTATTGGGTGGGGCGCAAACGAACGAAAAAAAAAACATCAATTGCAGCCTCACTGTGCCCAACAATTGCCGCCACTGTGCCCATCAAACGAAAAAAAAAAACATCAATTGCAGCCTCACTGTGCCATAAAATTGTCGCCACTGTGCCCATCAATTGTCCCCACTGTGCCCATCAATTGTCACCATTGTGCCATGCCAAACGCAGCCACTGTGCCATGCCATTGTCGCCACTGTGCCCATCAATTGTCACCACTGTGCCATGCCATTGTCGCCACTGTGCCATGCCAAACGCAGCCACTGTGCTATGCCATTGTCGCCACTGTGCCCATCAATTGTCGCCACTGTGCTATGCCATTGTCGCCACTGTGCCATGCCAAAAGCAGCCACTGTGCCATCAATTGTCGCCACTGTGCCCATCAATTGTCACCACTGTGCCTATCAATTGTCGCCACTGTGCCCATCAATTGTCACCACTGTGCCATGCCAAATGCAGCCACTGTGCCATGCAATTGTCGCCACTGTGCCCATCAATTGTCGCCACTGTGCCATGCCATTGTCCCCACTGTGCCATGTCAAACGCAGCCACTGTGCCATCAATTGTCGCCACTGTGCCATACCATCAATCGCAGCCACTGTGCCATGCCAAACGCAGTCACTGTGCCCATCAATTGTCGTCACTGTGCCATGCCATCAAACACAGCCACTGTGCCCATCAATTGTCACCACTGTGCCCATCAATTGTCACCACTGTGCCATGCCAAACGCAGCCACTGTGCCATGCCATTGTCGCCACTGTGCCCATCAATTGTCGCCACTGTGCATATCAATTGTCATAACTGTGCCATGCCAAACGTAGCCACTGTGCCATGCCATTGTCGCCACTGTGCCCATCAATTGTTACCACTGTGCCATGCCAAATGCAGCCACTGTGCCATGCAATTGTCGCCACTGTGCCCATCAATTGTCGCCACTGTGCCATGCCATTGTCGCCACTGTGCCATGTCAAACGCAGCCACTGTGCCATCAATTGTCGCCACTGTGCCATGCCATCAATCGCAGCCACTGTGCCATGCCAAACGCAGTCACTGTGCCCATCAATTGTCGTCACTGTGCCATGCCATCAAACGCAGCCACTGTGCCCATCAATTGTCACCACTGTGCCCATCAATTGTCACCACTGTGCCATGCCAAACGCAGCCACTGTGCCATGCCATTGTCGCCACTGTGCCCATCAATTGTCGCCACTGTGCCCATCAATTGTCATAACTGTGCCATGCCAAACGTAGCCACTGTGCCATGCCATTGTCGCCACTGTGCCCATCAATTGTCGCCACTGTGCCATGCCATTGTCGCCACTGTGCCATGCCAAACGCAGCCACGGTGCCATCAATTGTCGCCACTGTGTCATGCCATTGTCGCCACTGTGCCCATCAATTTTCGCCACTGTGCCCATCAATTGTTGCCACTGTGCTATGCCATTGTCGCCACTGTGCTATGCCATTGTCGCCACTGTGCCCATCAATTTTTGCCACTGTGCCCATCAATTGTTGCCACTGTGCTATGCCATTGTCGCCACTGTGCCCATCAATTGTTGCCACTGTGCTATGCCATTGTCGCCACTGTGCCCATCAATCACTGTGCAAATAAATTGTCGCCACTGTGCCATGCCATTGTCGCCAGTTTTCCCCTAAAATGTCGACAGATTGTCCCCCCCCCCCGCCTTACGTTTCTCGGTCGGCCATCCTTCGGATCCTCCTTCACGATCCCTCGAAGTAGTCCCGCCCTTGATGTCGCTTCAGCCGATCAGAAACCAGAACCGGTGAACCTGATTGACTGAGACGCCTGTCGGTGGTAACCAGGGAACGCACACCCTGTGCGTCCCCTGGTTAACTATTTGGAAGCCGCTGGCTCTGATAGACACTTCCAAAGCCAACCAGCTGCCGTTATTCAGATGGCCGGCGCTCACCAGGGGGCCGGCCACCGGAATAGTGGGCAGCGGCGACAGTACACAGATTCATGCCATGCATGAATCTGTGTATTGATTTTCAGTGGCGGTGCAGCAGCGAGAAGGGGCGGCGTTCCTGCGCCCTCTATGGACGCACCGCCACTGGGGTCCGGTGTGTGTCTATTCACTGGTTCAGGTGCTATTCAGGTCCGAATTTTTGCCTAAATTGTTTTTTCGTTTATCTAGCTATTTCGTTTTGTTAAATGCGGTTGATTCACTCAATTTGTATTCGGAAATTCCTTTTATGTCTTCTTTCAAATTTTCTTCAAGTTTATCTATTTTCTTGGATACAAAACGTTCGAATCGATACATTTAAGGGGAAATCAAGGGGTTAAATGTGTTCCCTATGTGTGTGTTCTAACTGTAGGGGGGATGGGACTGTCTAGGAGGAGAGATAGATCAGTTTTCATACTTAGTAAGAACACACAATCAGTCTCCACTCCCCTGAAAGAAGTGGGATTTGTGTGTTTACACACACAGATCCCGGGTTCTCGTCACGAGCGATCACGGGTGCCCGCCACACGCTGCGGGTGCACGCCCCTAGGGGCCAAAAGAAAAAAATGGTGTAAGCAGGCCTGGACTGGCCATAGGGTCACACTGGGCATTTGCCCAGTGGTCCACGGCTCCTGGGCTGCATTTTGTGTAGTGGCAGGGAAAGGGAGTGGATTGGGGCTGTCTATTATTACTGGCATGGGGCTGTCTATTATTACTGGTGTAGCGCCCCCTTACTTTCAGTAAAGGCGCTACGCTAAAGTTAGTGGGAGAATGAGAGAGATAATTTGCTCTCATTCCAAATTATGTCAAATTTGGCTGTCGCCAGATCTGGATTGTTCTGTGTGCTAGGCTGCGTGCTAGGGATGAGGTGCCATCCCTGGGCGGCAGGTGGCACCAGAGAGGTCCAGGCGGAGCCGCTTTTCCTCAGCAGCCAATTAGAGGAGTTTTCCCTCGCGGGGCATGCTGGGGAGGAGTATTTCTGTGGCGGAAGCCGTTGTTCTTGGTTCTTCGCGGGTTCCTGGTTCCGAGTGCGGCACCCACCTTTAGGGTGTGCGCACATCGCGGGCCCCACCACTATGGCCCACCTGGCCTGGGGTCGCGCACAACGCGGAGTTCCTGACTCTGGGCCCTCCTGGCCTGGAGAAACTGATGCTACCAGGGACCCCAGTGACTTACTGGGTCTCTGACTCTACTGAAGAGATCCCAAGCTGCGTGCTGTGCGGTGGGGGATCGGCTCAAGGAGAACCCGGAGGCAGGTTGTCTGGGAAGCTTAAACGAGCCATCGGGGATCTGGGTGACCGAAGACTGACAGATAACCTCGGCACTGTCAGTCGGTGACCCCAAGCACAACATACTGGGAGGATAAGCTCAACTATTCAGCTCATCCAAATTCTAGGTCTGTGGCAGAGGCTTCATCCGAGCCAGGCCTGTGGCAGAGGCCTGTTCCTCCCAGAAACCTTAAAGTGACACTTCGGCTGCCAGGCTTGTGGCAGGAGTCTGTCCGGGGGCACTTCACCCACTCTGGCTGGAGTGGCGATGAACTGTAACTACTACTACTGAGAGCAGGATTGCTCTTCTTCTATCCAAGCCTGATACTGCAAGGTTCTCTTACTTCATCAACCTTTTCTGTCTACCTCATGTTGACGTTGGTCGTGTTGGGCCGTGAAATAAAGCATTCAGAAAACCTACTTCGCTGATTGGACATTCGTTTACTGCTCTACTCACTGCTTTCATCCCTGGACAACGATTAGAGGTAACTTAATACGCCGATCCCAAAAACAACCAGCGGCTCCTGAGGGGGTAGCGCTACACTGGCATGGGGCTGTCTATTTGTACTATTTTTTTCCCCTCAGTTTAGGCCGATACGTATTCTTCTACATTTTTTTGGTAAAAAAAAATTGCAATAAGAGTATATCGATTGGTTTGGATCAGGGGGGTGTGTTTTATGTAAATGTACTGTGACCCGACGTGATTGAGGTTTTTCCCGAACGGCGCATGCGCCGTCCGTGGAATTTCCCAGTGTACATTGCTCTAAAGTACGCCGCAAGGATGGCATTGGTTTCGACGTGAACGTAAATGACGTACAGCCCCATTCACGGACGACTTACGCAAACGACGTAACTTTTTCAAATTTCGACGCGGGAACGACGGCCATACTTAACATTGTTACGCCGCACTTATGCCACCATATAGCAGGGGTAACTATACGCCGGGAAAAGCCTAACGTAAACGGCGTAACTTTACTGCGTCGGTCGGGCATACGTTCGGGAATTTGCGTATCTTCCTAATTTGCATACTCGACGCGGAATTCAACGGAAGCGCCACCTAGCGGCCAGCGTAAAAATGCAGTTACGATCCGTGGGCGTAAGAGACTTACGCCTGTCGGATCTAACAGATATCTATGCGTAACTGATTCTAAGAATCAGGCGCATAGATACGACCGGACAGACGCAGAGATACGCCGTCATATCTCCTCTAAGAATCTGGGCCATAGCGTTTACAAAATAGGGGATAATTTTGTGGCATTTTTATTAATATTTTTTTTTACTACTAATGGCGCTATCGGGGTTAAGTGTGACCTCATATGTGTTTCTAACTGTAGGGGGCGGGGCTGGACGTGTGACGTCAGTGATCGTCCTTCCCTATATCAGGGAACAGACGATCACTGACACTGCCACAGTGAAGAACGGGGAAGGTTTGTTTACACACACCTCTCCCCGTTCTTCAGCTCCTGTGACCCGATCGCGGGATACCGGCGGAGATCAGGTCCGCGGGGTCCCGCGGGCGCGCTCACGGAGCTTCGGATAGGGTCGCGTGCGTGCGCGGCTGCGTCGGTCATGCGTGCGCCGGCGGCGCATGCACGTGCACAACCCACGGCGCGCACGCAACCCACGGCTGGGCTCTTAAAGGGGGCGTATATATACACATCCATGTGCCCAGCCGTGCCATTCTGCCGACGTAAATCGGCGTTAGGCGGTCCTTCAGTGGTTAAAAAGTTTCCATCATTTGAGTTTTATAACACGAAGATAAAACAGGCATTGATGTTGAAACGTTATATATGTTCTTTTTTTGATCATAAATTTCCTTAACATAAATAAAAAGGGATAAATAAAAACAAACAAATTGGAAACTTCCCAAAAAGAGATAAGACTGGTACTAAAAGAAGTACAAAGGTTTCGAGTTTTTCTACAAATAGAGATGGAGGTGAAGAACAAGCTACATGAAACAAAAATCATCAAAGCAAAAATAAAAGAAACATTGTTAGAAACTAAATTGACTCCAAAACAGATATATTGTATACTTGGTAAAAAAAAAAGAGGAGAAAACAGACTTCAGAAGAAGATCCAGAACCCCCCGGGAAGAAGAAAGGTCTGTAATGCCGCGTACACACGATCGTTTTTCATGACGAGAATTTCTTTTTTTTTTAATTGGTCGTGAAAAACAGTCGTGTGTGCGCTTTAACGAGGGGGTGGGGGGGAACACGCATGCTCAGAAGCAAGATATGAGACGGGGAAATTAGCATAATCAGCCCAAAGGGTGGCGCCATTCGAATGGAACTTCCCCTTTATAGTGCCGTCGTACGTGTTGTACGTCACCACGCTTTGCGCAAGCGTTTTCTTTTCACGAACGTGTGTAGGCAAGGCAGGCTTGAGAGGAATCACGACAAATCGCGTTGAGAAAAAGTATTTTTTTCATGACATGAATAACGGTCGCGTGCACGCGGGTCGCGGCATAAGGCTTCGCGACTGATGATCGATTTTACAACAAGGGACATTTTTGGGGATTTTTCTTTTAATAAATGACTTTTTTTTCGAATGATTGGGTGTCTATTTCTCGGTTAGATTCCTTTTTTTTTGCGAAGGAGTACCTCTTACTAATACACGTAGAGGAGAAATATCTGGGGGCCCCCCCCCTTTTTTAACGGAGATTCCAGATTCCAATAAGCCCCCCACCCACACTGACTATCACAAACACTGGGCCATGGGGACAAAGGCAGCACTTCCTTTCATGTTGAGAGTATGTGCCCTGGTATGGTTCAGGAAGGGGGGGAAGGCTCACCTCCCTTTAAAGTGGTTGTTAACCCTAACACATGCTCAGTGAAGTGACAAGCCTTAGGTGATACACAGAGATTAAACAATTCCCCCTACAAAAGTTGTACCCATTTCTCGGTGGCGGCTGGTGCTTAAATTTTTGGGGGGGGGGGGGGGCGCAAACAAACTGAAAAATTCTGGAAAAAAAACCCATCAAATGCAGCAACTGTGCCCATTAATTGCAGCCACTGTGCCCATCAAATGCCACCACTGTGCTCATCAAATGCTGCCACTGTGCCCATCAATTGCAGCCTGTAACGGTCACCACCGTTTACGATATTCCCTTCCATCGCCCCATGACAGCTTATCCGACAGTCCGACAGACATCAGACACGATCCATTCCATTTCCCAGAATAACGAGACCGACAAGCTCTGTTACTGGTTTCAAAATGTATGAATGAATCTCTAATGGTACACTCTCAGCTTTTTATGCAGTTACAGGCATGTTACAGTAATCAAAGGAACAAAGACACACTCCACCCACACATCACACAATGGGGCTTCAATCACATTCTTTTAGATAATGACATTCAGAGGAGTTAATTATCCCCCAGACGTTCGACGCCGCCAATAAGCGATTCACCTGCATAATACACATTCCTATGTTAGACGTTTTGGCACCGGTCTGACATAATTAACATGACCTAATTACTACAGTTGACAAGTACATTCCACACACAAAACAGTATTAGCATCACACAATGGAATGTCTAGGAGCAGACTCAATTAACACCTCAAAAGCATGTGTCCCCACATAAATGAATACTGTCCTATTGACCTGGTGGGGTCAGAATAACCAACTTGTAATATCTCAAGATATCCTGCAATATATGAATTATCATTAATGTCCCATCTCATGTAATCCGAGATATCAGTTCTCAGTCTCCCTATGCCCAAAAAGGGACTCCCATCAAATGCAGCCACTGTGCCATCAAATGCAGCCACTGTGCCCATCAAATGCAGCCACTGTGCCCATCAAACTCAGCCACTGTGCCCATCAAACTCAGCCACTGTGCCCATCAAATGCAGCCACTGTGCCCATCAAACTCAGCCACTGTGCCCATCAAACTCAGCCACTGTGCCCATCAAATGCAGCCACTGTGCCATCAAATGCTGCCACTGTGCCATCAAATGCTGCCACTGTGCCATCAAATGCTGCCGCTGTGCCAAAAGAGGGGAGATGACCGCTCATAAAGAACCAGAGAGCCACTATCCTTGGATCCGAACCCTGGGTGCAGGCAATGCAATGATAATGCAGGCTTGAAGAAAGAAAGGCTAGGACAGCCGCACTCCAAAAAAATTGCCGCTGTGCCCATCAAATGCCGCCACTGTGCCCATCAAATGCCACCACTGTGCCCATCAAATGCCACCACTGTGCATTCAAATGCAGCCACTGTGCCCATCAAATGCAGCCACTGTGCCATCAAACGCAGCCACTGTGCCATCAAAAAACGCGTTGAAAGTGATAATGACGATGAAGATAGTAATCATGTAGGCAGGTGCAGTTAGCCACTTTGCCACTAGGTGGCTCTGTATCAGAATAGTGTCTGGAACAGAAGGTAGTGACACGGTGGTGACACAAAGTGTTAGGCCCGTTTTAGGTAGCACACTCCCACAGTCCTGAGACCCGTTTCCCGATTGGCCGAAAGCAGAAGCGATCCTATTGGCCTAGGAGGAGGAGGGAGGAGACGCATAGCCGCTGTGATGCCGAGGAGGAGAAGCAGGGGTAGCCGCCGGTGGTCGCCCAAAGGGAAGCGCTGCCCGCCACATAGATGGGGTAAGTGTGGGGCTGGTAACCAAACGACCGACCCACTGGGGTGCATTGTTTGCCGCCACCCCCCCCCCAAATAAAAAAATATACCACCAGCCGCCACTGCCCATATATAACTAGGGGAGGGAACATAGTAGACTTGGGGCATGGGAGCCATACACCTAACATATGTGAGCATCAGGGCCGATCCTGGGCAGGGTGCACCCAGCGCCGCATAGGTGGGGGCGCCGAAGCTCCAAAGTGCTCCCCTCCCTCCTCCTTGTCTGTGTCCAGAGCTGCTGCCAATCATCCTGTACACTCCCAGAAATGCTCTCCGAGTGCCACCCTCCAAGTGACCAAAGATGCCACATATGCCCTGCCCCCTGTAATGTGCTTCTGCTCCCAGAGTGCCCAAGCTACAAGGATCTATTGGACAAGTACTGATCTATGGGGACACCTGATGTGGGGGGCTTTGATGGGGACACCTGCTGTGGGGTGGCTCTGATGGGGGACACCTGCTGGGGGGGCTCTGATGGGGGACACCTGCTTGGGTAGAACTCCGCTTTAAGGTCTATGGCTGGGAATGTTGTGAAGAGGCCTACAGCATGGAGCAGGGCACAAGATGGCGGAGGGGTCAGCCTCAGCAGATGGGATCATGTTATAGCAAGACTAGAGCGGGGGTAGGGCTTTGTGCTTGGGTGCCAAAACTAGCTAACTGCAAAGCCCCTCATACACTTATGGGGCCAGATTCACGTAGATCAGCGGATCTATAGATCCGCTCGATCTACGTGATTTAAGATCCGCTCCCGCAAGTTTGAGAGGCAAGTGGCTAATTCACAAACCACTTACCTCCAAACTTGCGGCGGCGGATCCTAAATCCCCCGGCGGAATTCAAATTCCGCGGCTAGGGGGAGTGTACTATTTAAATCAGGCACGTTCCCGCGCCGATTTAAATGCGCATGCGCCGTCCGGGGAATTTCCCGGCGTGCATTGCTCCCACTGACGTCACTAGGACGTCAGTGGTTTCGACGTGAGCGTGACTTGCGACGCGCGTGTTTGTGAATCGGCGTACGCAAACGACGTTAGAAAATTCAAATTCGACGCGGGAACGCCGGCTATACTTAACATTGGCTGCGCCTGATAAAAGCAGGGGTAAGTATACGACGGGAAAGCCGCTACGGGTCCGCGTACGTTCGTGAATTTGCGTATCTCGCTGATTTACATATTATTCAAGGTAAATCAGCGGGAACGCCCCCGGCGCCATTTTTAAATCGAAAAAAAGATCCGACAGTGTAACACAGTGTAACACTGTCAGATCTTAGCCCTATCTATGCGTAACTGATTCTATGAATCAGGCGCATAGATAGGACCAGTGTAAGTCAGAGATACGATGGTGTATCTGTAAATACACCGTCATATCTCTTTGTGAATCTGGCCCATGATATTCATTAAGATTTGGAGAAAGGCGTGTCACAGACTTCTGGCACCCCAACTGGGTATCTCCACCAGAGATCTGCTTCCTCCCCGCTGGAACACAGGAACCAGGGATTATTATAGCTGGGAACGGCACCCGAGAACTAGACGTCACTAGCCTAGGTGCAAACAGGAACCACTTTTATTGGAAATTCACACGGAATTTATGCCACACAAAATCAGATAAGAGCTTGATCACATTATCAAAAACAATGCCCACCCCAGACAGCCCGATGCCTGCATAGAAGTACATGGAACAGAGATACCCATACAGTATAATATCAGTCATTTAGGGGTGACACTGAGGGAGCAGCGGCAATCCTGGAGCACTCTTCGATAGCTCCATGCCCCAAGATGATACAGTCCAAAAAGCATTATTCTCTGAGGTCAGAAGCCGGAGTGACAGCTTGTAAAAGGTACCCAGGAGCATTCCCTACAGGTGCCTGGCAAGAGTTCCACAGCCCCCTACCAAACCCCGGTAAGATGTTGTGGTGGACCTTCCAGGGTTCCCAGGCAAGCTTCCTCACCCTAACCAGAGGTGCTCAAAGACCTGGCATTCCTGCCAGTACCTTGCATGGCCGCACAAATGTGCGCTGGCACATAACAAATGCACAGGGGCATGTGCATGTTTACAGCGAACAGGTGCACACACCAATGCGCACAGGTGGCATGTCGTATTCAGCTTAGTTTGGCGCCAAACAGCCTTCATAAGGAAGCCAGTCAGTATCTGCAGTTGCTGGTTGAGCTTCAGCTCCTCCAGTGAAATGTTCCTGTGATTTTCTGTTACTGACTTGGCATGTCCTGAACCTGTCTCCTGCCTGCCTCCTGACCTGACCTTTGCTTGATTAACGGATCTTCTCTTCCTGCTCTCCTGTGCATGACCCTGGCTATCCACCTGACCACATTTGCTCTGAATTCCACCTGGCACCTGACCTTGGCTTCAAACTGAATTATCTCCAGCCTCTGTGCTACCAAAGACTTGCTACGTCTCAAGGGCGTAACCCATCTGGAGACACAGCTGTACCCTTGGGTTCCTCTGACAAGCATCCTAGTCAGAATCCCAGCAGACGACCTGTGCTATTTTGGGCCTGACTTCTGTTCCACCTTCAGGGGAGTCTGGAACTTAGCTGCAAGGGAAGCCCTCTCTCCATTAGCCTCCAGCACCAGGTACGCGATACCACCCCAGCAGGGCCGGTGTTAGGCTATTTTGTGCCCTAGGCAAGACCAGCTACTTGCACCCTCCCAAAAAAAAGATAAAAAGCTCCAAATGCAGCCTGTACAGGGATGCTTTCTCACCTCCTTACCAACGTTAGCTCTGTGTGCAGACTGTCTGGGAAGCTGGGAGGAAGTGATGTTGCATGCAGCACGCCTTCTGGATACCACTTCTTCACGGATTGACTGAAGTTTGCAGGAGACAGCTTCGTATCCAGCTAACATCATCCAATCCTGCAGCTGTATGCGGAAGATCGGTGCAGTGTGTGGGGAACAGAGCAGCCATTTTACACAGCTTTAGGCCTGGGCACCCTGGGCCTGACTCCCTTACATCAGAGTTTACCCATTTCATTAGGGTCCACAAAGTTGCCCCCCCTTACATCAGGATCCCAAGAGTCCTTAAATCAAGGTCCTCAGAGTCCCCCCCCCCCCCCGGAGTACACCCTTACAACAGAGTCCCCACTTTCATTAGGATCCCCAAAGTCATCCCTTACATTAGGGTTCCCAGAGTCCCCCTGGCCCTGGCTGTGCCCTAGGTAGCAGTGCACCCTAGGTGGCTGCCTAGTTCGCCTAGTGGTAGCACCGATCTGGCACACTGCTGCCTAGGGCACGGCCAGGGGGACTCTGGGAAACCTAATGTAAGGGAGGACTTTGGGATTCTAATGTAAGGGAAGTCTTTGGGGATCCTAATGAAAGTAGGGTCTCTGTTGAAAGGGTGAACTCTGGGAACCTTGATGTAAGGGGGGGGGGGACTCTGAGGACCTTGATTTGAGGAGAGAAAACTCTTGGGACCCTAATGTAAGGGGGGACTTTGTGGATCCTAATGAAAGGGGTAAACTCTGATATAAGGGGGTCAGGCCCAAGGGGGAATCTGCACAGCACAGTCCGAAAAGAGAAACATGATAGGGCACTGGGCTTCTGAAGTGATTCTGAATAAAGTTCAGCGGGGTGTCTCTGCTGGTCCCAACCAATAGTTTTTAGGGCAAACACAAGAAAATTGTCCTTTAACAAAAAGGGAAATATAACAAATAACAGGATGATGTGGACAGAAGAGAACCCCTCCTGCCCTGATTGTAAATGCAGCATGAGATTCCTTGACATGCTTAAACGGGTCTGAATGAAGGAGAAGGCATATTAACTGAAATTCAGAAATTACCACACCCACTTTTCGCTGCGGCACGCTATGAGCACCGCATTACTTCTCTCCTTGGGGCACTGAACGGTGTCCCGGGCCGCTAAAGTGTTCGGGTTTGGCTTGAAGAAAAGGTGGCAACCCTATATACTGTATATACAGGGGGCCAGATTCAGGTAGCTCAGCGCATCTTTGTGCCGGCGTAGCGCATCTCATATGCGCTACTCCGACGTAACTCTGAGGCCTCGTACACACGACCGAACATGTCTGCTGAAACTGGTCCGCGGACCAGTTTCCGCGGACATGTCCGACCGTGTGTACGGCCTAGCGGACCGGTTTCCTGGCCTAGCGGACAGGTTTCCAGCGGACAAAAGTTTCTTAGCATGCTAAGAAACTTGTCCTCTGGAACCATGTCCGTCGGACATGTCCGATGGTTAGTACGACTCATCGGACATGTCCGCTGGTTATGACGTATAACCAGCGGCCCGAAATCCCGCGCATGCGTCGAATTGATTCGACGCATGCGTGGAAGCATTAAATGTTGTCAGAGAATGTCGGTGTCTTCTATGTCAACGCATTCTCTGTCTGCGGGGATTTTGGTCTGATGGTGTGTACACACATCAGACCAAAACCTCCCAGCAGACATGTCCAATGAAAACGGTCCGCGGACCGTTTTCATCGGACATGTTCGGTCGTCTGTACAAGGCCTGAGAGGCAAGAGCAGTATTCACAAAGCACTCTCTCCCGAACTTGCGCCGGCGTAACATAAATTGGCCGGCGAAAGCCCGCCTAATTCAAAATAGGAAGGTAGTGGGTGTGATCTATTAAAATGAACCGTGACCCCATGCAAATGATGGTCCGAACTAACGGCGCATGCACCGTACCGTGGACGCATCCCAGTGCGCATGCTCAGAATCACGTCTAAAATACTCCATAAGATATGTCGAATCACTGCCTACGACGTGAACGTAACTTACGCCCAGCCCCATTCACGTACGACTTACGTAAACAACGTAAAATTTGACGGCTGTTCCGACGTCCATACCCTAACATGACTTACCCCTGCTTTATGAGGCTTAACTTTAAGCCGGACGTACGCCTTACGTAAATGGCGTTGATAACAGCGACGGGCGCAAGTACGTTCGTGAATCGGCGTATCTCGGTCATTTACATATTCGACGCGTAAATCAATGGAAGCGCCCCTAGCGGCCAGCGTAAATATGCGCCCAAGATACGACGGCGTAGGAGACTTACGTCGGTCGGATGAAGCCAAAATTCAGGCGTATCTTGTTTCCTGAATCAGGCGCATAGATACGACGGCGCATCCGTGGACTTACGCGGCGTATCAGAAGATACGTCGGCGTAAGTGCTTTCTGAATCCGGGCCAGGATGTGCCAAAAGTCGCCATACATAGGGAAAATGAGAAATTGTAGCTAAATGTACTATTATTTACAAAATCTGCATTACAAAATTTCACAAAATATTTATACATAAAAATGTATAAATATAAAAAATATAATAAAGTATAAAATATGATATGAGTTTGTTAATTTTGTACAATGTATGGAGACTTTTGGTACACCCTGTAATATAATATAACATATTATATTATATAAGGTAACCTGGCCGGTTTCCTGGCCTAGCGGACAGGTTTCCAGCGGACAAAAGTTTCTTAGCATGCTAAGAAACTTGTCCTCTGGAACCATGTCCGTCGGACATGTCCGATGGTTAGTACGACTCATCGGACATGTCCGCTGGTTATGACGTATAACCAGCGGCCCGAAATCCCGCGCATGCGTCGAATTGATTCGACGCATGCGTGGAAGCATTAAATGTTGTCAGAGAATGTCGGTGTCTTCTATGTCAACGCATTCTCTGTCTGCGGGGATTTTGGTCTGATGGTGTGTACACACATCAGACCAAAACCTCCCAGCAGACATGTCCAATGAAAACGGTCCGCGGACCGTTTTCATCGGACATGTTCGGTCGTCTGTACAAGGCCTGAGAGGCAAGAGCAGTATTCACAAAGCACTCTCTCCCGAACTTGCGCCGGCGTAACATAAATTGGCCGGCGAAAGCCCGCCTAATTCAAAATAGGAAGGTAGTGGGTGTGATCTATTAAAATGAACCGTGACCCCATGCAAATGATGGTCCGAACTAACGGCGCATGCACCGTACCGTGGACGCATCCCAGTGCGCATGCTCAGAATCACGTCTAAAATACTCCATAAGATACGTCGAATCACTGCCTACGACGTGAACGTAACTTACGCCCAGCCCCATTCACGTACGACTTACGTAAACAATGTAAAATTTGACGGCTGTTCCGACGTCCATACCCTAACATGACTTACCCCTGCTTTATGAGGCTTAACTTTAAGCCGGACGTACGCCTTACGTAAACGGCGTAGATAACAGCGACGGGCGCAAGTACGTTCGTGAATCGGCGTATCTCGGTCATTTACATATTCGACGCGTAAATCAATGGAAGCGCCCCTAGCGGCCAGCGTAAATATGCGCCCAAGATACGACGGCGTAGGAGACTTACGTCGGTCGGATGAAGCCAAAATTCAGGCGTATCTTGTTTCCTGAATCAGGCGCATAGATACGACGGCGCATCCGTGGACTTACGCGGCGTATCAGAAGATACGTCGGCGTAAGTGCTTTCTGAATCCGGGCCAGGATGTGCCAAAAGTCGCCATACATAGGGAAAATGAGAAATTGTAGCTAAATGTACTATTATTTACAAAATCTGCATTACAAAATTTCACAAAATATTTATACATAAAAATGTATAAATATAAAAAATATAATAAAGTATAAAATATGATATGAGTTTGTTAATTTTGTACAATGTATGGAGACTTTTGGTACACCCTGTAATATAATATAACATATTATATTATATAAGGTAATAATTAATCATATTATTTTATTTAAATGTTATATACCAAAGCATTATAAACATATATAAAATCGAATACATTGATAAAAATATATTGCAGCATTTAAAGTGCTTAAAAAAAAACATCGTCAATCACAGGCAGTGCTTGGGAACGCCCAGTCCCGCGGGATTGCCGTGAGGTGAAAATCATTTGTTGCTGTACTTATAAAGTTTGCAAAGTTTACTTGTTTGCAGCAACCTAAAGTAGCACATATACACATACATATACAGTGCCTTGCAAAAGTATTCACCCCCCTTGGCTTTTTACTTATTTTGTTACGTTACAGCCTTTTTGTTTCGATGTTTTTTTTTATAATCTGAATTCTATGTGACGGATCAGAACACAATAGTCTAAGTTGATGAAGTAAAATTAGAAAAATATCTACATAAAACTATTTTTTCAGAAATAAAATACTGATAATTGTCACGTGCGTATGTATTCACCCCCTTTGTTATGAAGCCCATAAAAATCTCTGGTGCAACCAATTCCCTTCAGAGGTCACATAATTAGTGAAATGATGCCCACCTGGGTGCAATCTAAGTGTCACATGATCTCTCATTACATAGACACACCTTTCTGAAAGGCCCCAGAGGCGGCAGCACCTAAGCAAGAGGCACCACTAACCAAACACTGCCATGAAGACCAAGGAACTCTCCAAACAAGGAAGGGACAATGTTGTAGAGAAGTACAAGTCAGGGTTGGGTTATAAAAAAATATCCAAATCTTTGCTGATCCCTAGGAGGACCATCAAATCTATCATAACCAAATGGAAAGAACACGGCACAACAGCAAACCTGCCAAGAGGCGACCGCACACCAAAACTCACGGACCGGGCAAGAAGGGCATTAATCAGAGAGCCGGCACAGAGACCTAAGGTAACCCTGGAGGAGCTGCAGAGTTCCACAGCAGAGACTGGAGTATCTGTACATAGGACGACAATAAGCCGTACGCTCCATAGAGTTGGGCTTTATGGCAGAGTGGCCAGAAGAAAGACATTACTTTCAGCAAAAAAACGAAATGGCGCGTTCTGAGTTTGTGAAAAGGCATGCAGGAGACTCCCAAAATGTATGGAGGAAGGTGCTCTGGTCTGATGAGACTAAAATTGAACTTTTTGGCCATCAAATAAAACACTATGTCTGGTGCAAACCCAACACATCACCCAAAGAACACCATCCCCACTGTGAAACATGGTGGTGACAGCATCATGCTGTGGGAATTTTTTTCAGCAGTCGGGACTGGGAAACTGGTCAGAGTTGACGGAAAGATGAATGGTGATAAATACAGGGATATTCTTGAGCAAAACCTGTAGCACTCTGTCAGGGCCATTTAAAGGAATTTGGGGGCCCCAAGCAAAATGGACACGGAGGCCCCCCAACCACCCTGCACGCATGCAAAGCATACACGAACCACAGCATAGCTATACAGTTTAAGTTCACCCAGACTTTATATAAATAAAAAAGGTTTACAGTGCAAATACTGCTGTTGCATATACAGTCAGGTCCATAAATATTGGGACATTGACACAATTCTAATCTTCTTGGCTCTATACACCACCACAATGGATTTGAAATGAAACAAACAAGATGTGCTATAACTGCAGACTTTCAGCTTTAATTTGAGGGTATTTACATCCAAATCAGGTGAACGTGTGTAGGAATTACAACAGTTTGTATCTGTGCCTCCCACTTTTTAAGGGACCAAAAGTAATGGGACAATTGGCTGCTCGGCTGTTCCATGGCCAGGTGTGTGTTATTCCCTCATTATCCCATTTACGAGGAGCAGATAAAAGGTCCAGAGTTCATTTCAAGTGTGCTATTTGCATTTGGAATCTGTTGCTGTTAACTCTCAATATGAGATCCAAAGAGCTGTCACTATCAGTGAAGCAAGCCATCATTACGCTGAAAAAACAAAACAAACCCATCAGAGGGATAGCAAAAACATTAGGTGTGGCCAAATTAACTGTTTGGAACATCCTTATAAAGAAAGAACGCACCGGTGAGCTCAGCAACACCATAAGACTTGGAAGACCACGGAAAACAACTGTGGTGGATGACCGAAGAATTCTTTCCCTGGTGAAGAAAACACCCATCACAACAGTTGGCCAGATCAAGAACACTCTCTAGGAGGTAGGTGTATGTGTGTCAAAGTCAACCATCAAGAGAAGACTTCACCAGTGTAAATACAGAGGGCCAGATTCAGGTAGGAGATATGACGGCATATCTCCAGATACGCTGTCGTATATCTGAGTGCGGGCCGTCGTATCTATGCGCCTGATTCATAGAATCAGTTACGCATAGATTTCCCTAAGATCCGACCGGCGTAAGTGTCTTACACAGTCGTATCTTAGGCTGCATATTTACGCTGGCCACTAGGTGGCGCTTCCGTCGATTTACGCGAGGAATATGCTAATTAGGTAGATACGCCGATTCACAAACGTACGTACGCCCGGCGCTATTTTTTCGTCGTTTACGTTAGGCTTTTTCGGCGTAAGGTTACTCCTGCTATATGAGGCGTACGCAATGTTAAGTATGGACGTTTTTCCCGCGTCTAATTTTTAAATTTTTATGTAGGTTGCGTTAGTCGTTCGCGAATAGGGCTGGACGTAATTTACGTTCACGTCTAAAGCATTGACGATTTGCGGCTGAATTTCGAGTATGCGCACTGGGATTCTTTTGCGCCGTTTGTAAAAAACGTCAAATACGTGGGGTCACACTAAATTTGAATAAAACACGCCCACATTATCCAAATTTGAATTAGGCGGGCTTACGCCGGAGCACATACGTTACGCCGCCGTAACTTAGGGCGCAAGTTCTTTCAGAATACGGAACTTGCGCCCTAATTTACGGCGGCGTAACGTATCAGAGATACGTTACGCCCGCACAACATTACGCAGGGCTACCTGAATCTAGCCCAGAGGGTTCACCACAAGATGTAAACCATTGGTGAGCCTCAAAAACAGGAAGGCCAGATTAGAGTTTGCCAAACAACATCTAAAAAAGCCTTCACAGTTCTGGAACAACATCCTATAGACAGATGAGACCAAGATCAACTTGTACCAGAGTGATGGGAAGAGAAGAGTATGGAGAAGGAAAGGAACTGCTCATGATCCAAAGCATACCACCTCATCTGTGAAGCATGGTGGTGGTAGTGTCATGGCGTGGGCATGTATGGCTGCCAATGGAACTGGTTCTCTTGTATTTATTGATGATGTGACTGCTGACAAAAGCAGCAGGATGAATTTGGGAATATTATTATCGGCTCATATTCAGCCAAATGCTTCACAACTCATTGGACGGCGCGTCACAGTGCAGATGGACAATGACCCGAAGCATAATGCGAAAGCAACCAAAGAGTTTTTTAAGGAAAAGAAGTGGAATGTTATGCAATGGCCGAGTCCATCACCTGACCTGAATCCGATTGAGCATTTCACTTGCTGAAGACAAAACTGAAGGGAAAATGCCCCAAGAACAAGCAGGAACTAAAGACAGTTGCAGTAGAGGCCTGGCAGAGCATCACCAGGGATAAAACCCGGCGTCTGGCGATGTCATCGCGTTCCACACTTCAGGCTGTAATTGACTGCAAAGGATTTGCAACCAAGTATTAAAAAGAGAAAGTTTTGATTTATGATTGTTAATCTGTCCCATTACTTTTGGTCCCTTAAAAAGTGGGAGGCACATATAGTTCCTACACCGTTCACCTGACTTGGATGTAAATTCCTCAAATTAAAGCTGAAAGTCTGAAGTTAAAGCTCATCTTGTTCCTTTCATTTCAAATCCATTGTGGTGATGTCCGCATTGAATCAGACTGTTCAGAACTTTCATAATAACATTAGCAAAATCCCAGGGTCCCGTGGGTGTCCTGATGGTCCTTATTGCTCCTTTAGAACAGGATGGGAGAGAGTGCAAAATCTGATGCAGCTTCGCATTGTGGCCAATCAACTCCCGACTTCGGCTTGTTCATAGAAGCTTTGACCATAAAACCTGGAAGCTGATTGGTTACTTTGCACAGCTGCACCAGATTTTACATTCTCCAGATTTAGTAAATCTCCCCAAGGGGGACTCCAAACTTTTTAAACAAAAGGGACAGTTTACCGTCCTTCAGACTTTAGGGGACGTCACGTGTGGCCAGAGAGAGTAGAACATGCCCCAGTGTCGGTGGAAGTAAACAATGGGGTTGGTTTACTAAAACTGGAGCACTCGGAATCTGGTGCAGCTGTGTGTAATAGCCAATCAGCTTCTAACCTTCTTTTTTCCCCCTTTCTTTTTTTATAATTTTTTTACCCCTTTCTTTTTTTGTAATTTTTTTCCCCCTTTCTTTTTTTGTAATTTTTTCCCTCTTTCTTTTTTGTCCCGTCGACCCCTTTTCTTTTATTATTTTTTCGCCTTTTTATTTTTTTTGTCCTTTTTTTTTTCCTTTCTTTTTTTTTTTCTTTTCTTTTTCCTTTCTTTTTTTGTCTTTTTTTTCCTTTCTTTTTTGTCTCCCCCCCCCCTTCTTTTTATTTCCCCTTTCTTTTTTGTTTTTCCCACCTTTTCCTTTTTTTTTGTCTTTTTTTTTCCGTTTTTAGTCATTTCTCTTTTTCCCCCTTTTTTTTTTTGCCTTTTTTTTCATTTGTTTTTTTTTGTCTCTCCCCCACCCCTTTTTTTTTTCCCCTATCTTCTTTTGTCTTTTTTTTTTCCTTTCTTTTTTGTCTCCCCCTCCTTTCTTTTTTTGTCTTTTTTGTTCCCCTTTTTTTTGTCTTTTTTTCCCCTTTCTTTTTTTCCCTTTCTTTTTTTGCCCCCCCCCCCTTTTTTTCCGCATTAACAATGGTCCTCCATAGATGTACTTTGTCTTTTTCCCCTTTCTTTGTCTTTTCTTTTTTTGGCTTTTTTTTTCCTATCTTTTTTTTTGCCTTTTTTGTTTCCTCCCATCTTTTTTTGTCCCCCCCCCCTTTAATTTTATTCTCTTTTTTTATCCCTTTCTTTTATTTGTCTCCCCCCCCCTTTCTTTTTGCATTTTTTTTTTTTGCATTAACAATGGTCCTCTATAGCAGTACTTTGTCTTTTTATTTTTTTGTCTCCCCCCCCCCTTTCTTTTTTTTTGTTGTCTTTTTTTCCCATTCTTTTTCTGTCTTTGTTTTCCCTTTCTTTTTTGTCTCCCCCTCCTTTCTTTTTTTGTCTTTTTTGTTCCCCCTTTTTTTTTACTTTTTTCCCCTTTTCTTTTTTTGTCTCCCCCCCCCTTTTTTTGCATTAACAATGGTCTTCCATAGATGTACTTTTACCCTTTCTTTGTTCTTTGTCTTTTCTTTTGGCTTTTTTTTTTCCTTTCTTTTTTTGCCCTTTTTTTTTTTATTGTCTTTTTTGTTTCCTCCTTTCTTTTTTTGTCCCCCCCCCCCCCTCCTTTAATTTTGTTCTCTTTTTTTTATCCCTTTCTTTTATTTGTCACCCCCCCCCTTTCTTTCTTTTTTTCTTTTTGCATTAACAATGGTCCTTCATAGCAGTACCTGGCTTCCAAAAACAACTGTTCCAACACCCTGTGTGCATTCTATGTAATGACCACCAGAGGGTAGCCCAGTGCTGAGAATATATTTCAGCCAATATATACATTTGCATGAGAATCAGCTGAAGCAGATAAACATTAGTGTTGCTCACGAATATTCGCATTGCGAATATTCGACTCGAATATAGCATATTCGAGAAATCGCGCTATATTTCGAATTTCGCGGTGAATATTCGCAATTCCGAATATTCACATTTTTTCAATTTGATTTTTAAAACAGATCACATCCTATCGACGTCTAAAAGCATTGCTGGTATGATTAGAGACCCTGGGCCGAGTAGCTAAGCTGAGGCGATCCTTTTATGTTGCCAAATTGAAAAAAAAAATTGCGATTTTTCGCTATTGCGAATGCGAAAATGATTGCGAATTTTCGATAACTGTGGTAGGAGAACTCTGATTGTCTCTGATGCAAAAGGGGGGGGGCTTTGTGTATGTGTATGTTATGAATATTTGTATGTTTGATATTATTATTTTTTGTAAGAAGGAAAAAATTGCGCATACCTTAAAAAAGGGGAGAATACAGCAGCAACTCAAAAATGTTATACAACATAAATTAATACAAGACAGAAAATGGAGTCGCTCTACAAGAATAAAAAATATGTCTAGTGACAAGACATGTGGGCAAATTATAAAATAAGCAAGCGCAAATAACTTGTGAAATACACAGTGAAACAAATATATAAAGAAATATAGTCCCAATAATAGAAAAATAATCTTTCATAAAAATGTCTTTGATATGTGAAGTGAAAAAAAGTCCAAAGCATGCAGCATGAACGTGTTCAATCTTCAAGGTGTTTGATTGACAAACGGCTGTGACAGATGGATAGAGTAAAGAATCACCACCAATGCAAAACACTTTTTATTTTCTATTGTAAAATATCAAGAATATTCTGAGCCAATCAGAGTGCTCCTTCTGCATTTGCCGAATATTCGCAATTATTTTGTATTGTAAAATATCAAGAATATTCTGAGCCAATCAGAGTGCTCCTTCCGCATTTGCCGAATATTCGCAATTATTTTGTATTGTAAAATATCAAGAATATTCTGAGCCAATCAGAGTGCTCCTTCTGCATTTGCCGAATATTCGCAATTATTTTGTATTGTAAAATATCAAGAATATTCTGAGCCAATCAGAGTGCTCCTTCCGCATTTGCCGAATATTCGCAATTATTTTGTATTGTAAAATATCACGAATATTCTGAG
Organism: Rana temporaria; assembly: GCF_905171775.1. Lineage (NCBI taxonomy): Eukaryota > Metazoa > Chordata > Amphibia > Anura > Ranidae > Rana > Rana temporaria. Next base: position 671,695,766 of record NC_053489.1, on the reverse strand, counting down.
CCAATCAGAGTGCTCCTACAGCATTTGTCGAAATTGCGCAATAAATATCGCATTCGCATGTTGCGATATTTCGATAAAATATCACGAATATTCTGAGCCAATCAGAGCGCTCCTCCAGCATTTCTCGAAATTGCGCAATAAATATCGCATTCGCATGTTGCGATATTTCGATAAAATATCACGAATATTCTGAGCCAATCAGAGTGCTCCTACCGCAGTTATCAAAAATTCGCAATTATTTTCGCATTCGCAATAGCGAAAAATCGCAATCATTTAATTTCGATAAAATATCACGAATATTCGAATTTAGCGAATATATCTCGAATATTCGAATATATATTCGAGATATATCGCGAAATCGAATATGGCATATTCTGCTCAACACTAATAAACATACAGGCCCAGATTCAGAAAGAAGATACGACGGTGTATCTCCTGATACGCCGTCGTATCTCTGAGTCCGGCCGTCGTATCTATGCGCCTGATTCATAGAATCAGGTTACGCATGGATATCCCTAAGATCCGACAGGTGTAAGAGTCTTACGCCGTCGGATCTTAGGCTGCAATCTCACGCTGGTCGCTAGGTGGCGCTTCCGTTTGTATACGCGAGGAATATGCAAATGAGGAGTTACGCTGATTCAGAAACGAATGACCGCCCGGCACTTTTTTTTACGTCGTTTGCGTTTGGCTTTTTCCGGCGTATAGTTACCCCTGCTATATGCGGCGTATCCTATGTTAAGTATGGCCGTCGTTCCCGGTTCGAATTTTGAATTTTTTTACGTCGTTTGCGTAAGTCGTTCGCGAATACGGATGGATGTAATTTACGTTCACGTCGAAACCAATGACGTCCTAGCGACGTCATTTAGAGCAATGCATGCTGGGAAATTTGAGGGACCGCGCATGCGCAGTTCGTTCGGAGCGGGGATGCGCCTGATTTTAATTTTACACGCCCCCTACCCGCGGAATTTGAATTCCACCGGGGGATTTACGATACGCCGCCGCAAATTTACAGGCAAGTGCTTTCTGAATAAAGCACAGGGGCTAGATTCAGATAGGTTAGCGGATCTTTAGTAACCTATCTCATTTACGATCCGCCGCAAGTTTTTGAGGCAAGTGCTTTATTCAGAAAGCACTTGCCTGTAAATTTGCGGCGGCGTATCATAAATCCCCCGGCGGAATTCAAATTCCGCGGGTAGAGGGCGTATACTATTTAAATCAGGCGCGTCCCCGCGTCGAACGAACTGCGCATGCGCGTCCGTCAAATTTCCCAGCGTGAATTGCTCTAAATGACGTCGCTAGGACGTCATTGGTTTCCACGTGAACGTAAATTACGTCCATCCGTATTCGCGAACGACTTACGAAAACGACGTAAAAAATTCTAAATTCGACCCGGGAACGACGGCCATACTTAACATAGGATTCGCCGCGTATAGCAGGGGTAACTATACGCCGGAAAAAGCCGAACGCAAACGGCCGGGCGGTCGTTCGTTTCTGAATCGGCGTAACTCCTCATTTGCATATTCCTCGCATATACAAACGGAAGCGCCACCTAGCGGCCAGCGTGAGATTGCAGCCTAAGATCCGACGGTGTAAGTCACTTACACCTGTCGGATCTTAGGGATATCCATGCGTAACCTGATTCTATGAATCAGGCGCATAGATACGACCGTCGGAACTCAGAGATACGACGGCGTATCAGGAGATACGCCGTCGTATCTTCTTTCTGAATCCGGGCCCTTGCCCCAAAAACTTGCGGCGGCGTATCGTAAATGAGATAGGTTACGCGGATCTAAAGATCCGCTAACCTATCTGAATCTAGCCCACAGAGCTCTCAGGAGTGGGGAGTGCTGATAAAAATAGCAATATATTCAGTTACTATCCAGCCTTCTGGGAGGTTGTAACTGAATTATTGACAAAGCAATAAAACTTTTCCATTAGCACAATACGACCCTGATGGTGAATAGGAGGAGGTTGTAGGGGGTTAGGCAGGTTTACTGTGGGGTGGGAAGAGGAGGTGGATGTCGGGATCCCTGGGTAGAAGGAATCATTTGGGTGGCTCTCCTAGATAGCAGGCTGGAGGTTCTACTTATATATTTATTTATTACAGGTACTTTTACTGTATAGCGCCGTCAATTTACACAACGCGGAAATAAGCAGTGTGCATTCACACCCGTCCCTGCCGTCAAAGAGCTTGCAATCTAATTAAGGACACTTTGCTGCTACATTTGTATCATTTATTATATCATAATTCAAAGAGTTTTTATTATTTTAATTATTATTATTATTATTATTATTATTATTATTATTATTATTATTATTGTTATTTTTAAAATACATTTTTTTATTATTATTATTATTATTATTATTATTATTATTATTGTTATTATTGTTATTTTTAAAATACATTTTTTTTATTATTATTATTAGTATTATTATTATTATTATTATTATTATTATTATTATTTTAATTATTTTATCTCCCCATATATGAATCTGTTAAATTGTTGATATTCGCTGATCTTTATTCTGTACAGTTTGCAAAAAGATGAACGTTTTATTTTAAAGTTTGTCTTACACCAAAACATTATTATTATTTTTTTTTTTTTTAAGTTTGATTAGTGTGCAGAAGGGTTTGTTTAATCATTTATTTATTTATATATGCATTTATTTACTACTCTCTGTGCCCTTTTGGGAAGATATTATTTAACCACTTGGTAGAGCTGCACGATTCTGGCTAAAATAAGAATCGCGATTTATTTTTTTTTGCTTAGAAAAAAGATCACGATTCTCACGCTGTGTTGTCAACCGTCCGTTAATTTACGGACAGCACGTAAATTTAACCCCCTTTTCGGGGTGTCCATAAAGTCCGTTATGGGCATCGGGTGCCCCGTAAAAAAGATGACCGCTGGGCTGCCACGGCTCCGTCCTCTGCCTATGGCGAGTGTCACCTCCAAAATGTCCCTCCTGAGTCCTCCTGACTTGATCGGCTATTCAAAAATGGCGCGGGGTGGCGCCATTACGTAACTGCATACAAGCTTTCCCGAGCCTACCCGGCGCCATTTTTGAATAGCCGATCGAGTCAGGAGGACTCAGGAGGGACACTTTGGCAGTGACACTTGTTGGTTCGTGCAGTGCACTTGCCAAAGGCAGAGGACGGAGCTGTGACAGCCCAGCTCAAAGTCCTGTCCAGTCCAGCACAGCACAGCCCTGAGCTTTAAGGTAATAAAGAAGCTGGTGGTGGCAGTAGGTGATGGTGGCAGGAGGTGGTGGGGGCATGAGGTGATGGTGGAAGAAGGATATGCTGGCACTGTGGCAGGAGGTGGGTGAGGTGATGGTGGCAGAAGGTAATGCTGGCAGGAGGTGGTGGGGCAGGTGGTGATGGTGGCAAGAGCCGATTGTGGCAGGAGGTGGGGGTGGTGGGTGCAGGAGGTGGTGGTGAGAGCAGGAGGTGATGGCAGCAAGAGCTGGCAGGAGGTGGTGGTGGTGGGAGCAGGAGGGGAATAGCGGCAAGAGCTGGCAGGAGGTGATGGTGGCAAGAGCTGGCAGGAGGTGGTGGGGGCAGTAGGTGATGGCGGCAAGAGCTGGCAGGAGGTGATGGTGGCAGGGGGTGGTGGGGGCAGGAGCTGGCAGGAGGTGATTGTGGCAGGAGGTGGGGGTGGTAGGTGCAGGTGGTGGGAGAAGGAGGTGATGGTGGCAAGAGCTGGCAGGAGGTAATGGTGGCAGGGGGTGATGGTGGGGGCAGGAGCTGGTCAGAGATGGTGGTGGCAGGAGGTGATGATGGCGGCAGGAGGTGATGGTGGCGGCAGGAGGTGATGGTGGCGGCAGAAGGTGATGATGGTGGCAGGAGCTGGCTGGAGGTGATGGTGGCGGCAGGAGGTGATGGTGGCGGCAGGAGGTGATGATGGTGGCAGGAGCTGGCTGGAGGTGATGGTGGCGGCAGGAGGTGGTGGTGGCAGCAAGAGCTGACAGCTGGTGGAGGTGATGGCAGGAGCTGGTGGGTGCAGGTGGTGGGGGCAGGAGGTGATGGTAGCAAGAGCTGGTGGGTGCAGGTGGTGGGGGCAGGAGGTGATGGTAGCAAGAGCTGGTGGGTGCAGGTGGCGGGGGCAGGAGGTGATGGTGGCAGCAGGAGCTGACAGCTGGTGGAGGTGATGGCAGCAGGTGGTGGGGGCAGGAGGTGATGGTAGCAAGAGCTGGTGGGTGCAGGTGGTGGGGGCAGGAGGTGATGGTAGCAAGAGCTGGTGGGTGCAGGTGGTGGGGGCAGGAGGTGATGGTAGCAAGAGCTGGTGGGTGCAGGTGGTGGGGGCAGGAGGTGATGGTAGCAAGAGCTGGTGGGTGCAGGTGGCGGGGGCAGGAGGTGATGGTGGCAGCAGGAGCTGACAGCTGGTGGAGGTGATGGCAGGAGCTGGTGGGTGCAGGTGGTGGGGGCAGGAGGTGATGGTAGCAAGAGCTGGTGAGGGCAGGAGGTGATGGGGAACAGAAACCGATGGACTATTATAGCGAAAATAACAGAAATATGTTTTTTTACCTTAATATGTGTACTTCTTTGTAGCCTAAATACTTAAATTTGCACTTAAAACTGTAATTTTGTAACTTTTTTAAAATGTCCGTAAAAATGTGCCTGTGCCAGTAAATTTTGGGTGTTGTGCCAGTAAATTTCAATCTGGTAGGTTGGCAACACTGTTCTCACGGTGCAAAATCTTTTTTTACATTATACAAAAAAATTGGGCTAATTTTACTGTTTAATTTTTATTTATTTTTTAATAATTAAAGTGTATTTTTTTTAAAAGAAATTGGTAGACATGTGCACAACAAAAAAAATCTTAACATTGACTAGGCCAGCTATTTGATGGAATAACTTTACGCCGGAAAACACCTTACGTAAACGGCGTATCTTTACTGCGCCGGGCGCACGTACGTTCGTGAATAGGCGTATCTAGTCATTTACATATTCTACGCCAAACTCAACGGAAGTGCCACCTAGCGGCCAGCCTAAATATTGCACCCTAAGATACGACGGCGCAGGCTGTCGTATCTTAGGTAGGTGTTAAGTGCATCTCAGTTTGAGAATACACTTAAACTTACGACGAGCCAAATTTCCCCATTGCCGTCGAGGAAAAATAAGACATGCTTTCTTTTTGGCTCGACGGGATCCTCGACAGTTTCCTCGAAGAAAATGTACACACGTCCGGTTTCCTCGGCAAAAAAAGTTTCTTGCTGGTTTTTGCCGAGAAACTCGGTCGTGTGTACGAGGCCTTAGGCTGTCGAGGAACTTGACAAGCCAATTTTCTCCATTCCCGTCAAGGAAATAGAGAACTTGCTCTCTTTTTGGCTCGTCGAGTTTCTCGACAGTTTCCCCAAAGAAAATGTACACACGACCGGTTTCCTCAGCAAACAGAAATATCTCCCAGCAAGTTTCTTGCTGGTTTTTGCCGAGAAACTCGGTCGCGTGTACGAGGCCTCACACGACCATCAGGTAAACAAAGAAACGAGGAGGCCACACTGCTACGGCTTGTGTAGCCTCATCTGCATCAGTATAGGGGTGTATTTTGGTATTTTAGGTGGAGCTCCACTTTAACCGGTTGCCGACCGCCGCATGTACATATACGTCCACAGAATGGCACGTACAGGCATATGGGCGTACAGGTATGTCCCCGCCTTTCCGCGGGTCGGGGGTCCGATCGGGACCCCCCCCCCCGGTACATGCGGCGGTCAGTAACCCGCGGGGAGCGATCCGGGACGACGGCGCGGCTATTCGTTTCTAGCCGCCCCCTCGCGATCGCTCCCCGGAGCTGAAGAACGGGGAGAGCCGTATGTAAACACGGCTTCCTCGTGCTTCACTGTGGCGGTGTCATCGATCGAGTGATCCCTTTATAGGGAGACTCGATCGATGACGTCACACCTACAGCCACACCCCCCTACAGTTGTAAACACACACTAGGTGAACACTAACTCCTACAGCGCCCCCTGTGGTTAACTCCCAAACTGCAACTGTCATTTTCACAACAAACAATGCAATTTAAATGCATTTTTTGCTGTGAAAATGACAATGGTCCCAAAAATGTGTCAAACTTGTCCGAAGTGTCCGCCATAATGTCGCAGTCACAAAAAAAAAAACGCTGATCGCCGCCATTAGTAGTAAAAAAAAAAAAATTAATAAAAATGCAATAAAACTATCCCCTATTTTGTAAATGCTATACATTTTGCGCAAACCAATCTATAAACGCTTATTGCGATATTTTTTTAACTGAGGAACAAAAAAATTTGTATATATGTTTTTGGGGGATATTTATTACAGCAAAAAGTAAAAAATATTGCATTTTTTTCAAAATTGTCGCTCTATTTTTGTTTATAGCGCAAAAAATAAAAACCGCAGAGGTGATCAAATACCAGCAAAAGAAAGCTCTATTTGTGGGGAAAAAAGGACGCCAATTTTGTTTGGGAGCCACGTCGCACGACCGCGCAATTGTCTGTTAAAGCGACGCAGTGCCGAATCGCAAAACCTGGCCTGGGCATTAAGCAACAAAATGGTCCGGGGCTTAAGTGGTTAAGCTGCCTACGTGGCTGGCGCGGTCTAAAGGCGATCGCTTGATTGAGCTCCGCAGATTTCTTCATTGCATCCATATGCAGCGCGCCGTGTAAGGAACTGCCAGCGAATTCCAGTGCAGCGCTCCGAGACCCCGCAGGTTCTGGCTCCCCCTCTCAATGTGAAATTCATCCAGTGAAAGAGACTTATTGTCCAGCAAGTGACACGTCCAAAAAAAGAAAGAGAGAGGGGAGCCGGGAGTGTGAAGAGCGAGCCTCAGCCAGCAAGGCCAGCTAAACAAATATGGCATTGACTGCCGAGGGGGGTCAGCGAGAAGTCTGGCTCCGGCTGTCACTTCGGAGAGCTACAAAACAGCCTTCGCTTTTCCACTCGACTATTTTTGGGCCCTCGCTTAGCGGTTCCTTCAACCTTTGACCGCTGCTAATCCAAAACACCCAGCGGACTGACCGCATCTTCCCCCCGAGCTTCTAGCTAGACCATTCGTCTCTCTGTACATACAGAAGGAGGAATCGCTTTTGTTTCCACTGGATACTCGAAAACGGGATGATCCGAAAACACTTTTAATGTTACAACCTGCTTAGATTTTTTTTTTTTAACCATTTGGCTGGCCAAAGACCGGGCCACTTTTTCCGATTCGGCACTGCGTCGCTTTAACCACTTAAGGACCGGACCAATATGCTGCTAAATGACCCAAGGGGTTTTTACAGGTCGGCACTGCGTCGCTTTAACAGACAATTGCGCGGTCGTGCGACGTGGCTCCCAAACAAAATTGGCGTCCTTTTTTCCCCACAAATAGAGCTTTCTTTTGGTGGTATTTGATCACCTCTGCGGTTTTTATTTTTTGCGCTGTAAACAAAAATAGAGCGACAATTTTGAAAAAAAATGCAATATTTTTTACTTTTTGCTATAATAAATATCCCCCAAAAACATATATAAAAAAAAAAATTTCCCTCAGTTTAGGCCGATACGTATTCTTCTACCTATTTTTGGTAAATAAAAATAGCAATAAGCGTTTATCGATTGGTTTGCGCAAAATTGATAGCGTTTACAAAATAGGGGATAGTTTTATTATTTTTTTTTTTTTACTACTAATGGCGGCGATCAGCGATTTTTCTCGTGACTGCGACATTATGGCGGACACTTCGGACAATTTTGACACATTTTTGGGACCATTGGCATTTTCACAGCAAAAAATGCATTTAAATTGCATTCTTTATTGTGAAAATGACAGTTGCAGTTTGGGAGTTAACCACAGGGGGCGCTGTAGGAGTTAGGGTTCACCTAGTGTGTGTTTACAACTGTAGGGGGTGTGGCTGTAGGACTGACGTCATCGATCAAGTCTCCCTAATAAAAGGGATCACTCGATCGATGCGCCGACACAGTGAAGCACGGGGAAGCCGTGTTTACATACGGCTCTCCCCGTTCTTCAGCTCTGGGGAGCGATCGCGGCGGAGCGGCTATTAACGAATAGCCGCGCCGTCGTCCCGGATCGCTCCCCGCGGGAATCCGACCGCCGCATGTAGCGGGGGGGGGGGGTCCCGATCGGACCCCCCACCCGTGTCTAGGCAGGGACGTACAGGTACGCCAATGTGCCTGTACGTGCCATTCTGCCGACGTATATCTACATGCGGCGGTCAGGAAGTGGTTAACTGACAATTGCGCGGTCGTGCGACGTAGCTCCCAAACAAAATTGGCGTCCTTTTTTCCCCACAAATAGAGCTTTCTTTTGGTGGTATTTGATCACCTCTGCGGTCTTTGGCCCAGATTCTCGTAGAATCGCGCAAAACTGTGCGGGCGTAACGTATCTCATTTACGTTACGCCGACGCAAGTTTTACAGGCAAGTGCTCTATTCACAAAGCACTTGCGCGTAAAGTTGCGGCGGCGTAGCGTAAATCACCCGGCGCAAGCCCGCCTAATTCAAATTAGGCGGGTAGGGGGCGTGTAGTATTTAAATTAAGCGCGTTCCCGCGCCCTCCGTAAAATATCCCAGGGTGCATTGCTCCAAATGACGTCGCAAGGACGTCATTGGTTTCGACGTGATACCAAAAGAGAGAGGAACAACAAGCGCCCAGAGGCGATTTAGTTTGCATGTGCCGCGCTATATAAATTCTTCATTCATTCATTCGACATGAACGTAAATGGCGTCCAGCCCCATTCACAGACGACTTACGCAAACGACGTAAATTTTTAAATTTCGACGCGGGAACGACGGCCTTACTTAACATTAGTTGCCCCTCATATAGCAGGGGTAACTTTACGCTGGGCAAACCTAACGTAAAACGTTGTAACTTCACTGCGTCGACAGCGCGTACGTTCGGGTATTCGCGTATCTAGCTAATTTGAATACTCGACAGGGAAAACGACACTTAGCGGACAAAAAAAAATTGCATTTAAGATCCGACGGCGTAAGAGCCTTACGCCTGTCGGTTCTAATGGATATCTATGCGTAACTGATTCTAAGAATCAGTCGCATAGATACGACAGGCCCAGATTAGGACTTACGACGGCGTACATGGCGCTGCGCCGTCGTAAGCCCTTTGAGAATCTGGGCCTTTATTTTTTGCGCTATAAACAAAAATGGAGCAACAATTAAAAAAAAAAAAGCTATGGGCTAGATTCATAAAGAATTTACGCCGGCGTATCTATTGATACGCCACGTAAATTCAAATCTGCGCCGGCGTATCTTCTTTCTGTATTCAGAAAACAAGATACACCGAAATTTGCCTAAGATCCGACTGGCGTAAGTCTCTTACGCCGTCGTATCTTAGTTGCATTTTTACGCTGGCCGCTAGGTGGCGCTTCCGTCGATTTCCGCATAGAATATGCAAATGAGCTGGATACGCCGATTCAGAAACGTACGTGCGCCCGGCGGTATTTTTTACGTTGTTTGCGTAAGGCTTTTTCCGGCGTAACGCTGCTCCTGCTATATGAGGAGCAACCAATGTTAAGTATGGACGTCGGGCCAGCGTAGAATTTTGCGTCGTTTGCGTAAGTCGTTCACGAATAGGGCTTTGCGTAAATTACCTTCACGTCTAAAGCATTGACGATCTGCGGCGGAATTTCGAGCATGCGCACTGGGATTCTTTCACGAACGGCGCCGTTCGTTAGAGACGTCATTTACGTGGGGTCATGATTTATTTACATAAAACACGCCCATCTCTTCTCAATTTGAATTCGGCGCGCTTACGCCGGCAGATTTACGCTACGCCGCCGCAAATTACGGAGCAAGTGCTTTGTGAATACTGCACGTACCCGTCTAAGTTGCGGAGGCGTAGCGTAAATAGGATACGCTATGCCCGCACAAACTTACGGCGGGCTTTATGAATCTAGCCCTATATTTTTTTTACTTTTTGCTGTAATAAATATCCCCAAAAAATATATAAAAAAAAAATTTCCTCAGTTTAGGCCGATACGTATTCTTCTACATATTTCTGGTAAAAAAAAATCGCAATAAGCGTTTATTGATTGGTTTGCGCAAAAGTTATAGCGTCTTCAAAATAGGGGATAGTTTTATGGCATTTTTATTAATATATATATATTTTTTTACTACTAATGCCGGTGATCAATGATTTTTATCGTGACTGCGACATTATGGCGGACACATCGGACACTTTTGACACATTTTTGGGACCATTGTCATTTTTACAACTAAAAAAAATGCACTGATTACTGTAAAAATGACACTGGCAGTGAAGGGGTTAACCTGTAGGGGGCGCTGAAGGTGTTGAGTGTGTCCTAGGGAGTGATTCTAACTGTTAGGGGGGCGTGGCTACGAGTGACACGTCACTGATCGCTGTTCCCAATGACAGGGAAACAGACAATCAGTGACAAGTCACTAGGAAGAACGGGGAGATGTTGGGCCAGATTCACGTATAATCGCGCAAATCTGCAGCGGCGTAACATATCACATTTACGTTACGCCGCCGCAAGTTTTACGGGCGAGTGCTTGATTCACAAAGCACTTGCCTGTAAAGTTGCGGCGGCGTAACGTAAATCCTCCGGCGCAAGCCCGCCTAATTCAAATGATCCGGCTAGGGGGCGTGTAGTATTTAAATTAGGCGCGTTCCCGCGCCAAATGTACTGCGCATGCGCCGTCTCTAAAATTTCCCGACGTGCATTGCGCTAAATGGCGTCGCAAGGACGTCATTGGTTTCGACGTTAACGTAAATGGCGTCCAGCGCCATTCACAGACGACTTACGCAAACTACGTAAATTTTAAAATTTCGATGCGGGAACGACGGCCATACTTAACATTGACTGCGCCTCATATACCCAGGGGCAACTTTACGCATCGCAAATCGTACGTAAACGTCGTAACTTCACTGCGTCGGTCGGGCGTACGTTCTGGAATTCGTGTATTATGCTAATTTGCATACTCGATCGGGAAAACAAAGTCGGCGACACCTAGCGGTGAAAAAAAAATGCATTTAAGATCCGACAGCGTAATAGCCTTACGCCTGTCGGATCTAATGGTTATCTATGCGTAACTGATTCTATGAATCAGGCGCATAGATACAACGGGCGGACTCAGAGATACGACGGCGTATCGGGCGATACGCCGGCGTATCTCTTTTGAGAATCTGGCCCGTTGTGTTTACACTGACATCTCCCCGTTCTTCAGCTCCGTGACACGATCATGGAATACTGGCGGACACCGGATACGGTTACGGAGCACACGACAGGGTCGTGAGCACGCCGGCGGCGGCGCACGCAAGACCAAATAGTGGCAAATTAAAGAGGACATATATATATATACACGCCCATTTGCCCAGCCGTGCCATTCTGACGACGTATAACTTTGTGCGGCGGTCGGCAAGCAGGTTAAGCGTCAGTCTACGCAAAAGCATTATTTTAGGTACAGATGGAGCCTAGCCGGATCAGTTGGCCCTGAGCATTTATCTCAGCTACTCCAAAACTGAGATTTTCTGAACCAAAAATTTTGGAGAAAGTAATGCCGCGTACACACGATCATTTTTCGGCATGGAAAAAAAACGACGTTTTTCCAACTTCATCATTAAAAACGACGTTGCCCACACACCATCGTTGTTAAAAAATTATGAACAAATCGCGGTGACGTACAACACGTACGACGGCACTATAAAGGGGAAGTTCCATGCGGATGACGCCACCCTTTGGGCTGCTTTTAGCTGATTCCGTGTTAGTAAAAGACGATTCGCGATTTTCTGTCTGTTACAGCGTGATGAATGTGCTTACTCCATTATGAATGCTAGTTTTACCAGAACGAGCGCTCCCGTCTCATAACTCATTCTGAGCATGCGCGGGTTTAAAACGTCGTTTTAGCCCACACGCGATCATTTTTTACAACCTGAAAAACAACATTTTTTAAAACAACGTTAAAAAATGCAGCATGTTCGAATTTTTTTTTTGACGTTTTTCAGAAGCTGAAAAACGATGTGAAGCCCACACACCATCATTTTAAATGACGTTTTTAAAAATGTCTTTTTTTTTTTTCATGCCGAAAAATTATCGCGTGTACGCGGCATATCACATTTATCATTTGTACCTTTGATGACATTTTATCCAAACTGGCTTCTAATCTTGCTGTGTGGATTGCTTGGGCAAAATGTGCCTGAAAAAAATAAAAAAAATATATATATACTGTATACCTTATACAGGGCCGTTGGAAGAAATTTGGGGGGCCCAAGCAAAATGGGGGCCCCCCAAGCACCCCCCGCGCACACAAAACCTGCGTTAGCGCTACACAAATTTTTTACACCCATGTTCTTACTTCCCCCCCCCCCCCCAGTCCCTATGTTTTTCTATTCTCACCTCCCCTTCTTCCCTGTAGGCTGTCGCTGTAGTGTGGCCAAGCTCCTCCTAGTCCGGTGTTCTATCATTATGGGTCCCCAGTCCCCTATCAGATAGTGCCAGGGCCGGGCCGGGTACCGCGTGGTACAGGAGATTCAGTTTCTTGTGTTCCCGGCCGGACTGAAAGGAAGTGAGCACTCAGTGTGCACTTCCTGTCAGTCTGGCCGGGAACCGGAAACTGAATCTCCTGTACCACACGCGGTACCCAGCCGGACTGACAGGACTCCAGGAGGCAGGAAAAGGAGCTCGGACACGCTACAGCGTGGGAAAGGGAAGTTGGGGGGCCCAGGCCAGCTCGGGGGCCCCAAGCAATTGTTTGTTTTGCCTGTCCTGTAGCAACGGGCCTGACCGTATATATATATTCCCCTTTTTTTCATTTTACTTTTTTGTCTGAGTATTGATTTATATTTTTCCCAGACATGTTTGAATCCACTTAGTGTTGACTGACTCACTACCTCTGCTGGAATTCTATTCCAAGTATCCACTAATGATACCTAAACATCCATATAGAAGAAATTAGGGCCAAATCCTCAAAAGAGATACGACGGAGTAACTGCTGTTACTCCGTCGTATCCCTGGTCCTAACTATGGAACTGATCCACAGAATCAGTTTTCCAAAGTTAGGGAGAAGATCCGGCATGTGTAATTGAATTACACTGTCGGATCTTAAGGATGCAATTCTAGGCCGGCCGCTAGGTGGCGAGGCCATTGCGGCCGGCCTAGAATATGCAAATGAACACTTACGGCGATCCACGAACGTTCCGACGGGCCCGTCGCACTAATTCTACGTCGTTTACGTCGAGTTACGCCGCGAAAAACTAGGGCTCAGCCCTAGCTCTCTTAAGCCATGTTAAGTATGGCCGTCGTTCCCGCGTCGAAATTTAAATTCTACGTCGTTTGCGTAAGATGTTCGTGAATGGCGCTGGACGCCATTTACATTAACATCTAAGCAAATGACGTCGGAGCGACGTCAGTTAGCGCAATGCACGTCGGGTAAGTTACCCGACGGAGCATGCGCAGTACGTCTGGCGCGGGAGCGCGCCTAATTTAAATGGGAATTGCCTATTTGTATTAGGAACGCCTTGCGCCGGACGGAGTTAAGTTACAGCGCCGCAAATTTCTAAGTAAGTGCTTTGTGGATCGGCACCTAACTTGGGAGATTTGCGGCAGTGTAACTTAACTCTGAAAAGTTAAGTTGCGCTCGGCGGCTGTGGATCAGGCCCTTAGAGCCTCCTTCCTCCTGCTGAAGATCCCTCTAGTGATATAAAGATCTATATAGAGGGATCAGGACCTCCTTCCTCCTGCTGGTGACCCCTCTAGTTATATAAAGATCTATATAGAGGAATCAGGACTTCCTTCCTCCTGCTGGTGACCCCTCTAGTGATATAAAGATCTATATAGAGGGATCAGGACCTCCTTCCTCCTGCTGGTGACCCCTCTAGTGATATAAAGATCTATATAGAGGAATCAGGACTTCCTTCCTCCTGCTGGTGACCCCTCTAGTGATATAAAGATCTATATAGAGGAATCAGGACCTCCTTCCTCCTCATGGTGACCCCTCTAGATAAAGATACTCCAAACACCTGGTGTTGGCGCTTCAATCATCCCATCACCATGGGACAAATGTGTAGCGCCCCCTTGCTTTCAGCATGGGCACTACGTAAAAGTTAGTGGGAATGGGAGAGTTATTTTGCTCCCATTCGGTGTTTGTCCAAATTTGAGACTTCTGTCATCCCAGGAATGTCCACTGGGTCAGTCTGTGGTCAGGGGGTGCAATGTCACCCCTGGCCGGCAGTTGGTGCCGGAGGGGTTTCTGGCAGAGCAGGTTTTCCCCAGCAGCCAATTGGAGGAGTTTTCCCTCGCGGGGCATGCTGGGGGGAGAGTATATCTGTGACAGGGGGTCATGTGTTAAGAAATCTTCGCGGGGTCCCCGTTCCAGGTGCGGTACCCACCTTCAGGGTACACGCATCCATGGACCCCGCCGGCGCGGCCCACCTGGCCAAAGCTGCAGACCTCACCGAACCTCATCCTGAGGAGAAAGGGGACCCCAGTGCTTCACTGGGTTCCAGGACCCGCTGAGAAAATCCCAATCTGGGATCGGGTGTCCGGACCACTGACAGGTATGCTTGCTGTCATCCGGGGGCCCTATATAGAAAAAAAGTCTACTGGGAGGATTCGCTCTCTTTATTCACCTAAGTCCTTTATTGAAATTGGCCTGTGGCAGAGGCCCTAGAGCCGGGTCTGTGAGAGAGACCTGTTCCTCCCAGCTAGTTCAGAGTGACGCTTCGGCTGGCAGGCCTATCATAGGGGTCTGTCCGGGGGCACTTTACCCACTCCAAGCAGAGTGGCGACAATTTACAGAAATTAGTACTATACAGAGCAGTACTGACTGCTCCATCCAATATCCAGTCCTGATACCGCAAGGTTCTCTTTCTTTCCTTCATCAACCTTGACCTTCCCAATTCATGTTGATGTTGGCCGTGTTTGGCCTGGGCAATAAAGCATTGAAAACCCTTTATTGGATGTCTGGACATTCGCTCACTACCGCTGTTCTCACAACTGCACCCCTAGACAACGCCAGGGTAACTCAGTAGGCCGATCCCAAAATCAACCAGCGGCTCCTTCGGGGGTGAGCACTACACGTGGGGGCTCGTCCGGGATTCGGCCATTACCACTGGCAGCCAGAAAGTGAGATTATTTATTAAAGAGCGAAGAGTGTCCGGTGTTGTGTACTTTGAACTTTCCGGCAGCGAGGGGGTTAACCTCGCACCGCTAAGCTTGGGTGTGCGTGCGTGCAGCCTAGCACGCGCCTGCTACCTGTCCGGACAAGTTCATTTCAGGTGGGCGGAGCCACCCTCCCCTGCGTGAGACGTGCAGTGAGGACTCGCGCCAAACGGCAAAGCCCGCCTATCTACCGCCGCCTGGGTAACTCAGTAGGCCGATCCCAAAATCAACCAGCGGCTCCTTCGGGGGCGAGCGCTAGAAATGTAACAGTACATGAAATGTAACTTCCAAAAGTTTTCTTCTATGGATGATTCTTTAAAAATCTCTCTTAAAGGGGAGTTCCAGACTTTTTTTAAGTTTATTAAAAGTCAGCAGCTACAAAAAGTGTAGCTGCTGGCTTTTAATAAACAGACACTTACCTGCTCCACGGCTCCAGCGACGCGCCGGCCGGGGGTTCCCCTCCTCGCCCCCCGTCTTCATTCCTAGTGTGGGCACCCGGCAGTGACAGCTTTCAGCTTCACGGCCGGCCACCCACTGCGCATGCGCGAGCGGCACTGCGCATGCGCATGCGCGAGCGGCGCCGTCCGATTGGACAGGCGCTCGCCTACAGGGAGGGGCTGCAATAAGGCGATTAAGCTATTCGCCTTACCAGCCCCTCGGCGGAAAGAGGAAGTGGGACAGGAAGTCCCCTTCTCCTGAAGCCCCCACTCCCCTCCCCCCCAAAAAAATACATGCCAAATGTGGCATGTAAGGGGGCGAGGAGTGGGTTAAGTGGAAGTTCAATTTTCCGGTGGAACTCCGCTTTAAGAGCTACAGATCTAAACTAACGAGAGCTCGACAGCTGTGACCACAACCACCTATAGATGTATGCTGGAGGAGACGGGTATATGATTGCCCGGCATCCTGCCCTGAGAGCTTCAGTTCCTGCAAAATAAAGATGAAATTCTCCAAAGTAAATGGAGCGTGCAGCGTGATCCTGGCCGGCTGATTGGGAACCTGTGATTCTGGGAAGGCTCCGGTTCCGCTCAAGGTTTGCGCTTCAACGAGCCAAATATTATCAGATCAAATATTGGGCTTCTTAATTGAATATTGGAGATTTACAGAGTGTTTTTAGGCAAATCCTGGATGTCAAACTGAAGGCCGTATAATCTCTCCAAACACATCGGAATTTTTTATGGTTTTGTAACTGGCCCAAGAGGCCCCAAGATAGAGGGTGTAGGAGGTCTACGAGGATCTTCGAATACGGCTTGTTCCTGTTTCTGGCGTCTACTTGGCAAGAGGCCATTGTACTTGAAGAACTTTTACCCACAGGTTTTTTATTAGGTTGAATTTAGGGCTTGAGGAGCACCGTGTCTGTGTCTTTTATAGAATAGAGACCATTGCTAAGGCACACAAGGAGATAAAGTGAAACTCCTCTATAGACAACCAAACCTGCCCAAAGGTTATCTTTTTAAAATGCATGTATAGTTGTATTGCTGGGGCTCAGTCAGGCAGTCAAGGGCTGGGTCCTTCCCTAACCATCCATAATGGTCAATGACCTCCTTGCCCTCAAGGGGCTGACAATCTAAAGTCCCGTACCTCACATGCATATACACACATATTAGGGCCAGTTTAGAAAGGAGAAAGTTAACCTACCAGAAGGTCTTTGTGGTGTGGAAGGAAACTGGAGTACCGGGAGGAAAACCACGCAAGCAAGGGGCGAAGATGCAAACTCCTTGCACGTACTGCCCCAGTTATCTAACACAGTGGCGGCTGGTGCTCAAATTTTTTGGGGGTGCAAACAAACTGAAATAAAACCCCATCACTTGCAGCCACTGTGCCCATCAAAAGCAGCCACCGTGCCATCAAACGCAGCCACTATGCCCATCAAATGCAGCCACTGTGCCATCAAACGCAGCCACTGTGCCCATCAAACGCAGCTACTGTGCCCATCAATAGCCTCCACTGTGCCATCAAACGCAGCCACTGTGCCCATCAAATGCAGCCACTGTGCCATCAATTGCAGCCACTGTGCCCATCAAACGCAGCTACTGTGCCCATCAATAGCCGCCACTGTGCCATCAAACGAAGCCACTATGCCCATCAAAGGCAGCAACTATGCCCATCAAATGCAGCCACTATGCCCATCAAATGCAGCCACTGTGCCATCAAACGCAGCCACTATGCCCATCAAAGACAGCTACTGTGCCCATCAATAGCCACCACTGTGCCATCAAACGCAGCCACTATGCCCATCAAACGCGGCCACTATGCCCATCAAATGCAGCCACTGTGCCATCAAACGCAGCCACTGTGCCCATCAAAGACAGCTACTGTGCCCATCAATAGCTACCACTGTGCCATCAAACGCAGCCACTATGCCCATCAAACGCAGCCACTATGCCCATCAAATGCAGCCACTGTGCCCATCAAACGCAGCCACTGTGCCCATCAAAGACAGCTACTGTGCCCATCAATAGCAGCCACTGTGCCATCAAACGCAGCCACTATGCCCATCAAAAGCAGCCACTGCACCCATCAAACGCTGCCACTGTGCCATCAAACGCAGGCACTATGCCCATCAAACGCAGCCACTGTGCCATCAAACGCAGCCACTGTGCCCATCAAACGCTGCCGCTGTGCCATCAAACGCAGCCATTGTGCCCATCAATTGCTGCCAGTGTGCCCATCAACTGCCGCTACTGTGCCTATCAACTGCTGCCAGTGTGCCCATCAACTGATTCTACTGTGCCCATCAACTGCTGCCAGTGTGCCCATCAATTGCCGCTACTGTGGATCCCCGCCCGTCCGGCACTTACCTTGCCTTGGTGGGGCAGCGGGTCACGCCGATATAATCCACGCTCCTCGATGTCTTCTCCCGTCCTCTATGATTGGCTGACGGGTAACAGACCCGAGCACCTGATTGGCCCTCCGCTGTAATTCAGGCTCCGGGCGCACAAAAAGGGGTCGGGGCACATGAATAGGGGGTGCCAGCGGCGACCAATGCATAGATTCATGCAATGCATGAATCTATCTATGGGGAGAGACAGGTGGCAGGAGAGAGGGGGTGAGAACTGTGCGCCCTTAATGGAAGCACTGCCACTGATCTAACACAAGGATTACTAAAGAACCTTCCCAAAGGAAAAATTTAAAGGTTTGAATTTTATTTTATTTAAATGTTCTTTATACAACTTTTAACCACTTCTCGCCCGGTCAATGAAGGATTTACGTCCGGGAAGTGGTTCTGAAATCCTGACTGGACGTCTATGGATGTCCTGCAGGATTTCAGCGCGGCGATCGGTGATGCAGGGTGTCAGTCTGACACCCTGCATCTCCGATCTCGGTAAAGAGCCTCCGGCGGTGGCTCTTTACCACGTTATCAGCCGTGTCCAATCACGGCTGATCACGATGTAAACAGGAAAAGCCGTTGATGGCTCTTCCTCACTCACGTCTGACAGACGCGAGTAGAGGAGAGCCGATCGGCGGCTCTCCTGACAGGAGGGGTTCGCACTGATTGTTTATCAGCGCAGCCCCCCCCCCTCGGATCGTTAACACTGGACCACTAGGGAAGCCCACCCTGGAACACCAGGGAAGGGCAAAAAAAAAGGGGGCAATAAAAATAAAAAAAAGTCAGCAAAAAAAAAAAAGATGCCAATCAGTGCCCAAATGGGCACTGACTGGCAACATGGATACATCAGTGCCACCCCACAGTGTCCATCAGTGCCACCCCACAGTGCCCATGCATGCCCAGTGCCCACCTATCAGTGCCCATCTGTGCCACCCATAAGTACCCACTATGCAGGAAAAGTCCCAGTTAGGAAAACTGCCTCACATAACAGTTACTATAGAATATTCCTAAAGGAAAAATATAATAGTTCTAGCTCCTTGCTCATATGCAGCCACTGTGCCCATCATATGCAGCCAACTGTACCCATCATATGCAGCCACTGTGCCCATCATATGTAGAAAACCTTGCCCAGCAAATGCAGCCAATAGTGCCCAGCAAATACAGCCAACAGTGCCAAGCAAATGCAGCCAACTGTGCCCATCATATGCAGCCAACTGTGCCCAGCCAACTGTGCCCATAATATGCAGCCAACTGTGCCCAGAAAATGCAGCCAACAGTGCCCAGCAAATACAGCCAACAGTGCCCAGCAAATGCAGCCAACCGTGCCCAGCAAATGCAGCCACTGTGCCCATCATATGCAGCTAACTGTACCCATCATATGCAGCCACTGTGCCCATCATATGTAGAAAACTTTTCCCAGCAAATGCAGCCAACAGTGCCCAGCAAATACAGCCAACAGTGCCAAGCAAATGCAGCCAACCGTGCCCATCATATGCAGCCACTGTGCCCATCATATGCAGCCAACTGTACCCATCATATGCAGCCACTGTGCCCATCATATGTAGAAAACTCTGCCCAGCAAATGCAGCCAAAAGTGCCCAGCAAATGCAGACAACCGTGCCCATCATATGCAGCCAACTGTGCCCAGCAAATGCAGCCAACTGTACCCATCATTTGCAGCCACTGTGCCCATCATATGCAGCCAACTGTACCCATCATATGCAGCCACTGTGCCCATCATATGTAGAAAACTTTGCCCAGCAAATGCAGCCAATAGTGCCCAGCAAATACAGCCAACAGTGCCCAGCAAATACAGCCAACAGTGCCCAGCAAATGCAGCCAACCGTGCCCATCATATGCAGCCAACTGTGCCCAGCAAATGCAGCCACTGTGCCCATCATATGCAGCCACTGTGCCCATCATATGCAGCCAACTGTACCCGAATATAAAGCTCATCCCTAATTGCCACCAATAACTGCGGTACCGTGGTGCACTTTACCTTCGAAAGTTTCTTTAGACTACATGAAGGTGCCCCTACCGTGAAAGGCCCAGTTCATTGTGTTTGCCTCCTAAACCAAAAGTACATTGTCCTCCTCTTTTATGATGGGGTAGATCAGTGATGGCGAACCTTGGCACCCCAGATGTTTTGGAACTACATTTCCCATGATGCTCAACAAAACTGCAGCGTGCATGAGCATCATAGGAAATGTAGTTCCAAAACATCTGGGGTGCCAAGGTTCACCATCACTGGGGTAGATTCTATCAACCCCTATGACCAGTTTGTTTTGTATCTTCCTTTAACAGGTTCACTTCAACCTGAAAACACTTCTATTTTGATAAACTAACCCCATGGCTCTCTCAATGTTGATGTTCCCCAAACGATGTGCCGCTTCGTCATCTGGATGAATGTACAGGAAGCATTGACACCAGCCAAGCCTCAGATGGTAGAAACGTAGCGACTTGCAGAGCACCAAGTTCCCGCAGAGCCTTGTTAATAAGCTAAACGGGAGTTGAGTATGAAAGATTTTCCACCTGGGTGCGTTTTATGTGCCTTTAAAGTTTTACTATTGAAAATGTGTTCTTAGGATTTGGAAAATATATCGTTTGTCAAGCCTGGCCTCTTTTATAGAGCACTGGCACCCTCGCCCAATGCCTGTCAATGCGGAGAAGAATAATATCGTTAATAGCGCCCCGAAAGAATCTCGGCGCTTCCAATAACGTAGCGGGGGCCCATATTTTTACACCTGTTCCGCAAAAAAAAAAAGGGAGACTTTGATAAATGGATCTTTGCTGCTAGTGCTGCCGGGCCGGCAAACTCAATTTGTTTCACTTGGCCGGCAAGCTCGGCCTCTCTCCTTGTAACAAAAATATATCATTTGGGGCCCCCGGCAGGCCGTCCTTGTTCCTTTCTTGTCAAACACACGCAGGTATGTTTAATCAGCGCGCTCAGATGGAGCTGCACAAAGTCGGCCCTGTGCGGAGAGTTCAATTTCCTGTTGTGTCTTAATCTGTAATTAAAGCATGCCATGGAATGAGATGCCAACAGGATGTCCCCTCCTTACCCTCCAGATGTTTCACAGAATCAGCAAACCGGCCATGGCAGCAATAATTCAGCCATAAATCACGCTGTGTTTTTATGCATAATTTGGGTGTTTGTGCTGCTCCCCACAGGATGTGGCAGTGCACCCAAGGTGGGGCAAGAATGGTCCCTTTATGGGCAAAAGAATGAGCCACACTGAGCCGACTGTGAAGATGGTTGTGTCCAACTCCAGGCAGCCTCAAAGGTGCCCCTGTTAGGATGTGTTCATGCCAAAGCCGCCGTCAAGGTCACCTTCAATGGTCAGTTTTTCATTTCATTTCCAACTATTTCGTTGCAAATGAATACAAGAATATTTAAATATTTCCCACCGCCTATTCACAAGCTTATAAGTTGACATGACCAATCTTGAACCTGAGTTTGCTGCAGTCCAAGCCCATCTCTTAAGGGAAAACTTGCCATATCAGCAATCTTGCACAAGTCCTTGGTCTTAGCCATTGGTTTCCTCAAGCAGGAGATAGCGCCATCAACCGCCTTGCAAAAAAGATAGGTTGTAAAAGGCTAAAAGATATGCCCCCATATTGAACCCTAGTTTTCGGCAGTCCAAGCCTATCTCTTTAAGGTAAACTTGCCATATCAGCAATCTGGCACAAGTCCTTGGCCATTGGTTTCCTAAAGCACCCAAGGTGGGGCAAGAATGGTCCCTTTATGGGCAAAAGAATGATCCACACTGAGCCGACTGTGAAGATGGTTGTGTTCAACTCCAGGCAGCCTCAAAGGTGCCCCTGTTAGGATCACCTTCAATGGTCAGTTTTTCGTTGCAAATGAATATAAGAATATTTAAATATTTCCCACCACCTATTCACAAGCTTATAAGTTGAGATGACCAATCTTGAACCCGAGTTTGCTGCAGTCCAAGCCCATCTCTTTATGGTATATTTGCCATATCAGTAATCTGGCACAACTCCTTGGCCTTCGCCATTGGTTTCCTTGAGCAGATGGTATCACCAGAGGCAACTCTTTAATTAGGCAAATTAGGCGGTCGTCTCACAGGGGCCTCGCAGCCGCCTAATTTGCCTGACTTAGGAAGGGGAGAGCCCAGCATCAGGAAGAATGATGGCACTGCCTGCGGATGTGTGGGACCAATCTCCTCATGCAAGGACTCTGCACTAAAAATTTTATACTTTTTCCCCATTATGGGCGTCAGTGGGGTCTCGTGTCTAAGTTTTGCTTAGGGCCTCACAAAGCCTAGAGCCGCCTCCAGGTATCACCACCAAATGCCTTGCAAAAAAGGAAGGGTTGTAATATCAAAGTAGATATGACCCATATTGAACCCTAGTTTGCTGCAGTCCAAGCCCATCTCTTTATGGTAAACTTGCCATATCAGCAATCTGGCACAAGTCCTTGGTCTTAGCCATTGGTTTGCTCAAGCAGGAGATGGCGCCATCAACCGCCTTACAAAAGGTTGAAAAAGACCATTGGTTTCTTTGAGCAGATGGTATCACCACTAACCGTCTGGCAAAAATAGAAGGGTTGTAAAAGATATGTAGATTTTCTTCTGTCCAAGTCCATCTCTTTAGAGCAGGGGTCTCCAAACTGCGGCCCGAGGGCCAGATGTGGCTCTTCACTAGCCTCTATCTGGCCCTTGGGGCACTATTCCTCCCACTGATATGAGGCACTATTCTTCCCTCTGACACCATCAAGGGGAACTATTATTTCCACTGATACCAATGACGGGATACTATTCCTCCTACTAATAGGAGAACTACTACTCCTCCTACAGAGCACCAACCTTGAGGCCACATTTATTCTCACTGATGCTGGACCCGGGACATTTTCTGCTCCCACTGGCCACAATCCGGCCCTCCTAAAGTCCCAAGGACAATAAACTGGCCCTTTGTTTGAAAAGTTTGGAGACCCCTGCGTTAGAGTATACTTGCCATATCAGCAATCTGATGCAAGTGACATTGGCCCAGATCCACAAAGAAATTACGCCGGCGTATCTATTGATACGCCGCGTAATTTCTACAATGCCCCGTACGACTGAATGTGGGCTCGATCCGACTGGCGTACGTCTTAGTACGCCGTCGGATCTTAGGTGCATATTTACGGTGGCCGCTTGGTGGCGCTTTCGTTGATTTTCGCGTAGATTATGCAAATGAGCTAGATACGGCGATCCTCAAACGTCCGCATTTTTTTACGTCGTTTCCGTAAGCCTTTTTTCGGCGTAACGATACCCCTGCCTCTATGAGGCGTACACAATGTTAGGTACGGACGTCGGGCCAGCGTCAAATTTTCCGTCGTTTACGTTGTTTGCGTAAAACGTTCGCGAATAGGGCTTTGCGTAAATTACGTTCACGTCGAAAGCATTGACTATTTGCGACGTGATTTCGAGCATGCGCACTGGGATACCCCCATGGACGGCGCATGCACCGTTAAAAAAAAAGTCATTTACGCGGGGTCAAGATGTATTAACATAAAACACGCCCACAACTTATTCATTTGAATTCCGCGCCCTTACGCCGACACATTTACACTATGCCGCCATAACTTACAGGGCAAATTCTTTCTGGATACGGAAAATACGCTCTAAGTTACGGCGGCGTAGTGTATCTGAGATACGCTACGCCTGCCTAAAGATAGGCAGATCTTTGTGGATCTGGCCCATTGTTTATAAACATTGATCAGAGGGAGATAGAGAGGTACAAAGTAACATTGTTTATAAACATTGATCAGAGGGAGATAGAGAGGTACAAAGTAACATTGTTTATAAACATTGATCAGATAGGAGATAGAGAGATACAAAGTAACATTGTTTAAAAACTATTCAATTTCATTCATCTGCTAATCAAGGGGAAGAACCTCTATCTGCATATGATATCAGTTTAATCAACCAGACAAATGTATAAAGATATAAAAAAAGAGATACAAAGTAACATTGTTTATAAACATTGATCAGGAGATAGAGAGATACAAAGTAACATTGTTTATAAACATTGATCAGACGTGAGATAGAGAGAAACAAAGTAACATTGTTTAAAAATGATTCCATTTCATAAATCTGCTGATCAAGGGGATGAACCTCTATCTGCATATATCAGTTTTAGCAACCAGACAAATGTATAAATATATTATTATTATTTTTTTTAATCTTCCTAATTTACCCTAATCGGCCTTATTTGGCACCTTCTTAAAGCGGATGTCCACCCTAAAGTGAAGTTGCGCTGATCGGAACCCTCCCCCCCCTCCGGTGTCACATTTGACACCTTTCAGGGGGGAGGGGGGTGCAGATACCTGTCTACAGACAGGTATCTGCACCCACTTACGGCCACACGACACGGGCAAAAGACAGGTTTTTTCCTGGCATCCCGTCCGTCCCCCGTTGTATGCTGGGAACACTCGGCTCCCAGCACACAGCGGGAGCCAATCGGCGGGCGCAGCGCGACTCGCGCATGCGCCGTAGGGAACTGGGCAGTGAAGCCGCAGCGCTTCACTTCCTGGTTCCCTCACCGTGGATGGAGGGGGGAGCAGCAGGGTGACGAGCGATCGCTCCTCCTCTGCTGCGATCAGCGCTGGACTCCAGGACAGGTAAGTGTCCTTATATTAAAAGTCAGCAGCTGCAGTATTTGTAGCTGCTGGCTTTTAATATATTTTTCCCGTGGCACATCCGCTTTAACCATCCCCCTCTTAGTTTTTTTTTTTTTATTATTATTATTATTATTATTATTATTATAATTATTATTTTTATTATTATTATTTTAGTTTGTTTATCTCTATTTTTCTAACACTTTTTTTATTTTTTGTGTTGCATTTAAAAAAACACAAAAATGAAGACAAACACTTTTATTTTATTTGTAGAGATCTTCAGAATAATAATTTTAGTGTCATTTTAAACAGGACAAATTATATAATACATTTTTAATCTTCAGTGCTATTATTTTTTTTTTAACACAGATCAAAGCAAAATGAATACATGTGTCACTTTGTTACCTTACAGCAGTGTTTTTCAAACTGCAGCCCGGGGGGCCAGATGTGGCCCTTAGCTTGCCTTTATTTGACCCTTGGGGCACTTTTCTTCCCTTTGACACCAACAATGAGGCACTATTCCTTCCATTCAAGCTAATGATGGGACATTGTTTATGCCCACTGATGCCAGGGCATTTTCTGCACCCAATCCGGCCCCCACTAAAGTCTGAAGGACAATAAACTGGCCCTTTGTCTAGAAAGTTTGGAGACCCCTGCATTATAGTACAATTAACAAAACTGTTTTTAGTTTTGGATGGAGTGGAGAGGGATTAGAACAACTGTCAGTTTTTATTGCAGTCTATGACCCTGTTAGGGAGATCCCCTCTCTCTATTTGTCCTGTTTATCATTATGATCAAAAATTAAATCCGGTCACAAATTTTGGGTTGTCCCCAAAATAGTAAAAGAGGAAAAATCTTCTAATGGGGACACTAGTTCTGGTGACAACCAGGGATTCCCCCACTTTCAAGGAATTTCCTCTCATTTCCTTTTTTGGTTATAGGACAGGAAGTGAAGGGAAATCTCCCCAATGGGACACAGGTGGCAAAAAAAACCTGACAGGGGTTCTAACCCTCGCTTACTCAACCAAACATGAAAAAGTTTTGCCTATAGTTCTTGCTTAACCACTTAAGACCCAACCCAATATGCAGGTCAAGGACCTGGCCCCTTTTTACGATTCGGCACTGCGTCGCTTTAACTGACAATTGCGCGGTCGTGCGACGTGGCTCCCAAACAAAATCTGCGTCCTTTTTTCCCCACAAATAGAGCTTTATTTTGCTGGTATTTGATCACCTCTGCGTTTTTTATTTTTTGCGCTATAAACAAAAATAGAGCGACAATTTTTTTTAAAAATTCAATATTTTTTACTTTTTGCTATAATAAATATCCCCGAAAAATATATAAAAAAATACGTTTTTTTCTTCGGTTTAGGCCGATACGTATTCTTCTACCTATTTTTGGTAAAAAAAATCGCAATAAGCGTTTATTGATTGGTTTGCGCAAAAGTTATAGCGCCTACAAAATAGGGGATAGTTTTATGATTTTTTTTTTTTTTACTACTAATGGCGGCGAACTGCGATTTTTTTTTGTCAGGCCTGTGATATTGCGGCGGACATATCGGACACTTTTGACACAATTTTGGGACCATTTACATTTATACAGCAATCAGTGCTATAAAAATGCACTAATCACTGTATAAATGTGCCTGGCAGTGAAGGGGTTAACACTAGGGGGTGAGGAAGGGGTTAAATGTATTCCCTGGGTGTGTTCTAACTGTGTGGGGGGAGGGGGGTGACTGGGGGAGGTGACCAATGCTGTGTCCCTATGTACAAGGGACACAGCATCTGTCTCCTCTCTTCCTGACAAGACGTGGAGCTCTGTGTTTACACACAGAGCTCCACGTCCCTGCTGTCACCGCCGATCGCGTGTACCCGGCGGACATCGCGGCCGCCAGGCACGCGCATCGGCTTCCCAGCGATGCGCTGGGCACAGTGTTTCCCCGCTGCGCGCCCCCAGCGGCGCGCGTGGGGAATGTAAATAACAGGACGTCCACCCGGCACTTGAGAGCCTCGCTGTGGACGTCTTTCGTCTATAGCGCGGCCCTCTAGTAGTTAATTACTGTGTGTATAGTTAAGGAAGTTGTTAGTAAGCAGGGAATTCTGGGTAGAATCTTCACAGGAAGTGAACAGCCACCATGTTCTGAGAAGACACTGCAGGGAGCAGGACATGTCTTGCCTAATCTATCGCCATTACCCCTTAGAGAACTTAAAAGGTAAGTTTTTACTATCACATCTTGTATTGTATTGTATATCGTTGTTTCTGCTATGTATGCTGTATTGAATGCAATACTTATTGAGGTCTATTTCTGTTATTTTGTACTTTCACCTAGCTTGTTCTATCAAAACGGAGATCAAAGAAATATGGTATCTGAAGTTTATGGGACAAGAAGGTTTAGCTGTCTGCCCTAGGGACAGAACACCCCTGCCAGTTTTTATTGTCTGTGTCCCCGCGGGGAAATTTGCGCTATTAGTTCTGTTTACTTAACCATTGAAAGTGAAAGTAAAGGAAAATTCCAAATTTTGGGTTGACATCCGAGCAGTCATAAAAGAAAAATCTCCCAATGGGGACACTAGTTCCGGTGACAACCAGGGATTCCCTCACTTTGAAAATAATTCCCCTAACTTCCTGTTTTATCTATAGGGCAGGAAGTGAAGGGAAATCTACCCAATGAGGACACTGATGGCAGAGTAACCTAGCAGGGGTTGTAACCCTATCTTACCCTATCCAAAATGAGAAACAAAATAGCCTTTATTTCTTCTTTTGTACTGACCAAACTCCTCCGTGTTGAAGACATAATTTTTCTGAAAGATTTTTTTACTACAGGGCTCGTCAAAATCCGTGCTCCCGGTCGCAATTGCGACTAGAATTCGCGACCTGGCGCCCGGGGAAGCTTAGGTCTGCAGAAGGCCGCAAAGCCGCGGCCTCAATTACCGGGGGAGGTGGGGGAGCACGGAGACACAGGATACCCAGTTCTTTGTCTCTGTGCGCCCCCACCTCCCCCGCTGCGCCGGCCGGTAATTGAGGCCGTGGCTTTGCGGCCTTCTGCAGGCCTAAGCTTCCTTTTGTGATCTGGCGCCATCTTGTTGTGGCCGTTGGCATGACAAGTAAATCAGCAATTCTAATGGAGCTTCCCCTGTGTTTTCACTGCCATCTCCTTCCCTCTAATTAGAACCCCTAAACATTATATATATATATTTTTTATAACACCCTAGAGAATAAAATAGCGGTCGTTGCAATACTTTCTGTCACACCGTATTTGCGCAGCGGTCTTACAAGCGCACTTTTTTTGGAAAAAATACACTTTTTTTTTATTAAAAAAATAAGACAACAGTAAAGTTTGCCCAATTTTTTTTTATATTGTGAAAGATAATGTTACGCCAAGTAAATTGATACCCAACATGTCACGCTTAAAAATTGCGTCCGCTCGTGGAATGCCGACAAACTTTTACCCTTTAAAATCTCCATAGGCGGCATTTAAAAAATTCTACAGGTTGCATGTTTTAAGTTACAGAGTAGGTCTAGGGCTAGAATTATTGCTCTCGCTCTACCAATCGCAGTGATACCTCACATGTGTGGTTTGAATACCGTTTACATATGCGGTCGCTTCTTGCGCGCGAGCTCGTGGGACGGGGTGCGTTTTCTGGCTCCTAACTTTTTTAGCTGGCTCCTAGATTCCAAACAAATTTGTCAAACCCTGCATTACTATCAACACTTTCATGAGTGTTGGATGCTGTTGTCTCCGCTTTGCTGCAGTGATATATCTAACCAGTAGATGGAACTACAGAGCGCAGTGGTCTGATACTCCTGAAAGTGGTAATTGTAAAAATAAAAGAAGATCTATGTAATATGTACAGAGGTGGACTGACAACTCATGCGGCCCTTGGACAATAGGCCATAATGGGGCCACACAGTACTGTATACACACACAGTATACATACACACAGAATACACATACACACACTGAGAAGGTACTGGAGAGGCGGGGGATCTATAATCTCTGGATTTTTAGACCAAAAGGATGTCGGTAAGGGACATTTCAGGGACAGATGTAAAAAAACACAGATTTATACATACTGTCCTTGGTTTTACTGAGGCTTGCAAGCCTGATGGGGCCCCCTAGTGGCATAGGGCCCTCAGGCAGTGCCCGAATGGTCAGTCCGCCCCTGTATATGTATGTGTCTGCCATCCTAGACCATGACTTATGTTGGCTCTCCAAAAATGTGGCCATTATTTTTAAGAATAAGGACACAAAGGGGAGGGCATACTCATGAGATCACGGACATCACTGACCTAATATGGGTACATGGCTATATTGGGTCAATTACGTCATTAGCATGCTTGCCTCTGTGTACCTGCAGATGTAGGGAATGCTTTGGCTGCAGTTGATTGGGCGGATGTGGAGGGAGTGACAGCTTTGCCGAAAACAGGGCGCAGTATAAGCAGGTTGTTGAGGAGCTGGGCCGGGAATGAGTCATCAGCTGTCAGTGGGATTCCCTGCTGACAGCTGAATAATAAATAAAAAAAAAAAAATTGGCAGTTATTTTTTTTTTTTTTACCAGACCCTTATGCGGGCACGCAGCCTGGTAGGTCAGGAAAGAGGGGGGATGAGCGAGCGCCCCCCGACTCATACCAGGCTACATTGATTAAATGTCCTCAACGTTGATGGGGACAAGGGTCTCTTCCAGTGGCGGCCCGTCCATTAAGGGCACACGACCCCCTCTATCACCCCACCCCCTATATGTATCATGGATAGATTCATGCATAGCAATCTATCCATAGCCGCCACTGCCACCCCCCTATTTAGGCTTTTGGCCCCGTTTAGGATGCCGGGCGCCTGAATTACAGAGGCGGGGGTGTTTTTTGAAGCACCCAATTTGAGCCATAGGCTCTAATGGGCTTCAAAATAGGGTGGACTCAGAGCGCAGAGCATTGCACTCAGAGCCCACCCACATGTGTTAGAAAAGCACATTTAATATTTGTTTTTCTAACACTGAACCGCCTCTCTGGCAATCAGGAAGCGCGGGTCTGATACCTGTCACCTGATTGGCTGAAAGGACAGGTCGATCCCTTTGGACGCCTAGCAGGAAGAAAGAAGAGACGCACGGTAGAAGCATGGAGGACACAGGAGTCGTGGCCCATCCTACAGCTCGCCGCCGTCACCCGCTGCCTGACCCGCCACCAAGATGGGGTAAGTGCTGCTCAGACAACGAGCGGGCGGGGGTGAATGCTGGTTAAATGCCGCCGGGGGGGGGGGGGGGGGTCACAGTGACTGCTATGGATGGGCACAGTGACTGCAATGGATGGGCACAGTGACTGCTGTGGATGGGCACAGTGACTGCTGTGGATGGGCACAGTGACTGCACTGGATGGGCACAGTGACTGCACTGGATGGGCACAGTGACTGCTATGGATGGGCACAGTGACTGCAATGGATGGGCACAGTGACTGCTATGGATGGGCACAGTGACTGCTGTGGATGGGCACAGTGACTGCTGTGGATGGGCACAGTGACTGCAATGGATGGGCACAGTGACTGCTGTGGATGGGCACAGTGACTGCTATGGATGGGCACAGTGACTGCTATGGATGGGCACAGTGACTGCAATGGATGGGCACAGTGACTGCTGTGGATGGGCACAGTGACTGCAATGGATGGGCACAGTGACTGCTGTGGATGGGCACAGTGACTGCAATGGATGGGCACAGTGACTGCAATGGATGGGCACAGTGACTGCAATGGATGGGCACAGTGACTGCAATGGATGGGCACAGTGATGCTGCAACTGACTTTTTTTCCCCCCCACAACCCTGGGCTGTGGGGGTCTGCGGGTGGGGGACATATTGCAATACGTCTGAATTACATATGGGGAGACATACTGGATTATGGGTCTGTCCACCTGCTGTGCCCATTATGAGGGGTTCCCACCATTCCTCTGCTGAGTTCCCGGGTCTGTACACCTGCTGTGCCCATTATAAGGGGTTCTCACCAGGGGAGGGCTGGCAGCCTTGGGCCTGGGGGGCAAGTCCAGTCAAGTGGCCAATTGAATGGCCGAATGAACTCACCATCCATGGCCCACCTGTTTTTTCTAATGCAGCCTCACCAGTGCCCATCAGTGCAGCCTGATCACTGGGGCAGGTTGCATGAGGTGTATATGGGGGGGGGGGGGGGGGAATGGGTGGTCAGCTAGGCGTGTCGGGGTCTCTCACCTCAGTGATCTCATCTCAGCAGGTCATTGCACGCCACGGCCTCCTGGGGGGGGGGGGGGGGTAATGCTCCTGGTCCTGGAGTCAAGTTGCAGCCAGCGCCCAGCTCTGCAGCCCTGCATTCCCGACTCCCTGGCACTCACTGCCTCTGCCTGCTTCCAAGAATCCGGTGCCAGGGAGTTGTTTCCTCTGCGCTTCTCTGTTTTCCAGCCACCGGGAGCTTGAGCGTGGACTACAACCCCCGGAATGCATCAGCTAGTGGTCAGCCGCTGCCTTTGATACAGTTGAATGTTATTCCGAATACAGAGTGTTGTGAATCAAGATCATACTGCATTATGGCCATTAGATGGCACTGGAGATCATAGTAAATAAGTATTCCTTTTTGTATGATCATTAGCTCCATCTAGTGGCCATAATGTGGTATGTTCCTGATTCATTGTATTCTGTATGTAAGAAAATCGTTCGATCTGAAGAGAAGATAGCCTATTGACATTAGCTTTTTTTCCCCGTTCACACAGAACAAATGTACAAGCTGTTTTACGGGGTGAATAGCTCTGCGATTATTTTTTAACCACTTAAGGACCGCCGCACGACGATATTCGTCGACAGAATGGCACGGCTGGGCACAGGGACATATATATATATACATCCCATACAACATACAGCCCAGCTGTGGGGACGCGACCCGGTCCGAAGCTCCGTGACCGCGCCTGCGGAACCCGCGGACCCGATCGCCGCCGGTGTCCGCCGATCGGTCACAGGAGCTGAAGAACGGGGAGAGGTGAGTGTAAACAAATCTTCCCCGTTCTTCACTGTGGCAGTGTCAGTGATCGTCTGTTCCCTGATATAGGGAAAGACGATCAGTGACGTCACACGTCCAGCCCCGCCCCCCTACAGTTAGAAACACACATGAGGTCACACTTAACCCCTACAGCGCCCCCTAGTGGTTAACTCCTAAACGGCAATTGTCATTTTCACAGTAACCAGCGCATTTTTATAGCACTTTTCGCTGTGAAAATGATAATGGTCCAAAAATGTGTAAAAATTGGCCGATATGGCCTCCATAATGTCGCAGTCACGAAAAAGATCGCTGCCGTTTTGTAGTGAAAAAAAAAAAAATATTAATAAAAATGCCATAAAACTATCCCCTGTTTTGTAAACGCTATAAATTTTGCGCAAACCAATCGATAAACGCTTATTGCGTTTTTTTGGTTTTTTTACCAAAAGTAGGAAAAGAATACGTATCGGACTAAACTGAAGGAAAAAAAATGTTTTTTTATATCTTTTTTGAGGATATTTATTATAGCAAAAAGGGTTAGCATTTTTTGATCATTGAAAATGTTTTTTAAACGCTTGCCGACCGCCGCACGACTATTAACGTCAACAGAATGGCACGGGCAGGCAGATTGGCGTACAGGTACGTCCCTTTTAATCTGCCACCCAGCGGGCCTGCGCGCACGCCTGCCGCGTGTCTCGCGAGTGCGGCTGAGGGTCCCGGGAACGGGAGTCCCGCGATTGCGGTCGGCAAGAGCAGAACAGGGGGATGCCTTTGCAAACAAAGCATTCCCCGATTCTGCCTAGTGACACGTCAGTGATGACCGTTCCCCGCAATCGGGAACGGACATCAGTGACGCGTCGCGTGTAGCCACGCCCCTTAACCGTAAGAATCAGATCCTGGGGGACACTTCACTTTGCGGTGCAGTGCCACCTAGTGGTTAACCCCTTCACTGCCAGTGTAATTTCTACAGTAAACAGTGCTTATTTTATAGCACCGATCGCTGTATAAATGACAATGGTCCCAAAATGGTGTCAAAATTGTCCGATGTGTCCGCCATAATGTCGCAGTCGCGATAAAAATCGCTGATCGCCGCCATTACTAGTAAAAAAAAATATTGATAAAAATGCCATAAAACCGTCCCCTATTTTGTAGACGCTATGGCCCGGATTCACGTAGAACCGCGTATCTTTGTGCGGGCGTAACGTATCCTATTAACGTTACGCCTCCGCAACTTTGACAGGCAAGTGCCGTATTCTCAAACCAAAGTTGCGGCGGCGTAGCGTAAATAGACCAGCGTAAGCCCGCCTAATTCAAATGTGGAAGATGTGGACGTGTGTTATGTAAATTTAATGTGACTCCACGTAAATGACGCTTTTTACGAACGGCGCATGCGCCGTCCGTGAAAGTTTCCCAGTGCGCATGCTCCAAATTAACCCGCAAGAAGCCAATGCTTTCGACGTGAACGTAAATGACGCACAGCCCTATTCGCGAACGACTTACGCAAACGACATAAAACGTGAAAAATTTGACGCTGTTCCGACGTCCATACTTAACATTGGCATGCCTCATCTACGCCTCATATAGCAGGGGTAACTTTACGCTGGGAAAAGCCTAACGTAAACGGCGTATCTGTACTGCATCGGCCGGGCGTACGTTCGTGAATTGGCGTATCTAGCTGATTTACATATTTCTAGGCGTAAATCAGCGTACACGCCCCTAGCGGCCAGCGTAAATATGCAACTTAGATACGACGGCGTAAGAGACTTACGCCGGTCGGATTCTAATACAAATCTATGCGTAACTGATTCTAAGAATCAGGCGCATAGATACGACGCCTCAAACTCAGAGTTACGACGGCGTATCTGGAGATACGCCGGCGTAACTCGTACGAGAATCTGGGCCTATAACTTTTGCGCAAACCAATTAATAAACGCTTATTGCGTATTTTTTTACCAAAAATAGGTAGAAGAATACGTATCGGCTTAAACTGAGGAAAAAATAAATTTTTATATCTTTTTTGGGGGATATTTATTATAGAATATAAAAAATATTGCATTCTTTTCAAAATTGTCGCTCTATTTTTGTTTATAGCGCAAAAAATAAAAACCGCAGAGGTGATCAAATACCACCAAAAGAAAGCTCTATTTATGGGGAAAAACGGACGCCAATTTTGTTTGGGAGCCACGTCGCACGACCGCGCAATTGTCAGTTAACCACTTCCCGACCGCCACATGTATATGTACGTCGACAGAATGACACGGACAGGCACATTGGCGTACCTGTACGTCCCTGCCTAGACGTGGATCGGGACCCCCCCCCCCCGGTACATGCGTCGGTTCCCGTGGCTTCAGGAGCGATCCGGGACGAGAGCGCGGCTATTCGTTTCTAGCAGCCCCCTCGCGATCGCTGCCCGGAGCTGAAGAACGGGGAGAGCCGTATGTAAACACACCTTCCCCGTGCTTCACTGTGGCGGCGCATCGATCGAGTGATCCCTTTTATAGGGAGACTCGATCGATGACGTCAGTCCTACAGCCACACCCCCCTACAGTTGTAAACACACACTAGGTGAACCCTAACTCCTACAGCGCCCCCTGTGGTTAACTCCCAAACTGCAACTGTCATTTTCACAATAAACAATGCAATTTAAATGCATTTTTTGCTGTGAAAATGACAATGGTCCCAAAAATGTGTCAAAATTGTTCGAAGTGTCCGCCATAATGTCGCAGTCACGGAAAAAATCGCTGATCGCCGCCATTAGTAGTAAAAAAAAATAAAAAAAAATAAAACTATCCCCTATTTTGTAAACGCTATAAATTTTGCGCAAACCAATCGATAAACGCTTATTGCGATTTTTTTGACCAAAAATAGGTAGAAGAATACGTATCGGCCTAAACTGAGGGAAAAATAAATTTTTATATATGTTTTTGGGGATATTTATTATAGCAAAAAGTAAAAAATATTGCATTCTATTCAAAATTGTCGCTCTATTCTTGTTTATAGCGCAAAAAATAAAAACCGCAGAGGTGATCAAATACCACCAAAAGAAAGCTCTATTTGTGGGGAAAAAAGGACGCCAATTTTGTTTGGGAGCCACGTCGCACGACCGCGCAATTGTCAGTTAAAGCAGCACAGTGCCGAATCGCAAAAAAGGGGCAAGGTCCTTAACCTTCATAATGGTCCGGGTTTTAAGTGGTCCTAAAGGGAAGGTGTAGTTTCATATTTATGAAAAATTTTGATGAATTTTCTTCTTTTTTTTTTTGGAGGCTGTAGAGACGCCCTAGACTCCTCTGGCCTGTGAAGGGTTAAGGCTCCTCTTCATAAGGGCCCCTCTCAAGTGGTTTTTGGATCTCGTGACTCACTGGCCCCGGCCAATATTAATGTTCCCATTCACTCCACTTCTGTATTGAAGAAGAAGAAAAAAAACAAAAAATAACGACATCTGGATGAGATTTGGCACGTTTACTCAGAAACGCACAGCCAGAAATTTTTATTGCCAGAGAAAAAAACACCAAACTCGACGCCGGCGACGGCTTCGGCGGCGAAAACAATGGAAAATGAGGCGGAATTGTTCCTTCTTGCTGATGGATTGATTGGGAAATGCGTAACGCGGCGGCGGCAAAAATAAAATAAAAAATGATGTTCGTTCCAGAACTGACACAGAATAACGACAAAAAGAGGCAAAAATCCAAAAATTGGTCGCAGATTATTAGGTCCGGAATACGGAGTGGATGGTGGAAGGAGACCGGTGGCGCAATAATGGAGTCCTGGTTGGCACTCTACATGATGGTGACGGTACAGGCGGAGGTCGGCTTTATGGCTTAACCATTTGAAGTGTTTTCTGGCACTTTTTAAATCTGTGACAGCGCTGAAAGCCTGAAAATCGGCCTGGGCAGGAAGGGGGTGAAAGTGTCCGGTATTGAAGCAGGGCCATCTTAATAGCATCATGGGCCCCTGGGCAAAGTAATGCACTTGGGCCCCTACCAGCCTGCCCCAATTTACGCACCTACTCTCAAGAATTAAAGTATAAATACTGTATTTATCGCGGTATAACGCGCTCCCGCGTATACCGCGCACCCCTAAAGTGGCCCCCTAACCTGTGGAAAAAAATGTTTTTTGTTTTTTTTGTACTTACAGTTTTGGTGTCTTGCGCGGCGTCCATCGGCGGCCTCGTCGGGTCCGGCGTCCTTCTGCGGCTTCGGGTGTCCTCTTCGGCGGGTCCGGCGTCTGTCTTCGGCGGGTCGGGCGTCCGTCTTCGGCGGGTCGGGAGTCCTCTTCGACGGGTCGGGTGTCCTCTTCGGCGGGTCCGGCGTCCTTCTGCGGCGTCCTCGCGTCCTCCCCGCCTTTTTTCCGCGCCGAGTTTGAATACTGTGCCGACATATACCGAGCGCAGTACACTCGGGTATCTTCGGGCAGGCTCGGCAACTGTCGCGCTGACGTCTTGTACGCTCAGGACGTCAGTGCGAGAGGACCCGAGACTGCCCGACTATACACGAGTGTACTGCGCTCGGTATATGCCGGCGCAGTATTCAAACTCGTGGCGGGAAAGCGGGTATCGGCGCATATTGCGCACCCACGATTTTGCCCTGATTTTCAGGGCAAAATAGTGCGCGGTATACGCCGATAAATACGGTAGTTGATAGAATTAAACATATAGGCCCGGATTCACAAAACACTTATGCCGACGCATCTCGAGATACGCCGCGTAAGTGTAAATATGCGCCATCGTATCTATGCGCCGGACTCTGAAACCAAGATATGCCTGAAAATAGGCTTCATCCGACCGACGTAACTTTCCTACGCCGGCGTATCATGGGCGCATATTTACGCTGGCCGCAAGTGGCGCTCCCATTGATTTCTTCATGAGGGAGATACGTTGATTCACGAACGTACTTGCGCCCGGTGCATAATATACGCAGTGTTTGCGTAAGTCGTACGTCCGGCGTAAAATTATTTCCCATATAGGAAGCGCAACCCATGCAAAGGTGAATCCGGGCCATATTTATTAGAACTTTAAATAAAATCCTGGGACAGCTTGGTAAAAAGCATTTCTGTCCCGGCAAATCCAGGACAGTTGGCAAGTATGATGTAATGCAAGATTACGATGGGGCCCCCCATGCACCTAGGGCCCCTGGGCAGTGCCCAGTTGTGCCCATGTATTAAGACAGCCCAGTGGTTAAAGAAAAAAATGGTTTACCCATGAAGGAAATTCCTCAATCCTGCAGAAAAAAAAGCTTTCAACATCCACCATCTCTCTCCAGTGACTCGCCTCCAGCAAAGAGACTTCAGATCCTCCTGACCCCAAAATAAATAGAAGGTCAAAAAAACATTTGGAGAAGACTTTGATGATGTCATAAGGAAGGGATGGTTTGGCTGCGCTGGTTCTCTGGTCTCCGCTCTCTGAAGAGGAATTTGGGAGATAAAAATGATGGTGGGCTAAAAACTTGTAATGTTAGAATGTGTGGGGGTAATGGTCAGAGGGACGGGTTGTGGGGGGGGGGGGGGGGTAGTAGTTTCCTGAATTCCTTTTTTTCGTTTATTTTACATTCGTTTTTTTTTTGCTTTTTCCGGAAATTCGGGAAATTCGAAAAATTCTTTTTTTTTTTTTTTTTTCGTTTTTGTTTCATTCGTTTTTTTGCTTTTTTTGGAAGTTCAGGAAATTTGAAAAAATGTTTTTTTCAGTTTTTATTAGTTTTTTCGCTTTTTTCATAAATTTGTAATTTTACGAATTTACGAAAAAAACGAATAAAAGAATTTCCGAAAAAAAGCAAAAAAACTAATGAAACATAAACGAAAAAAATGACTTTTTCCGAATTCCGAATTCTCGAATTTCCGAAAAAGCAAAAAAAAAACTAATGAAACGAAAAAAACGAATTTTCGGAAATTTGGAAATTCTAAAAATTCAGAAATTTCCCATTTTCTAATTTTAGATTTTCGAACTTTAGATTTTCGAATTTTCCAAACAAATTTTTCGAAATTTCCGAAAAAAGCAAAAAAAAAAACGAATGAAACATAAACGAAAAAAATTATTTTTTCCGACTTTTCGAATTTCCGAAAAAGCAAATAAACGAATGAAACGAAAAAAAAAAGAAATTTCGGAAATTTGGAAATTCTAAAAATTAAGAAATTTCCCATTTTCTAATTTTAGATTTTCGAACTTTAGATTTTCGAATTTTCCAAACAAATTTTTCGAAAATTTCCGAAAAAAGCAAAAAAACGAATGAGACAAACGAAAAAAATGAATTTTTCCAAATTGTCGAATTTCCGAAAAAGCAAATAAACGAATGAAACGAAAAAAAAAGAAATTTCGGAAATTTGGAAATTCTAAAAATTAAGAAATTTCCCATTTTCTAATTTTAGATTTACGAACTTTAGATTTTCAAATTTTCCAAACAAATTTTTTGAAATTTCCGAAAAAAGCTAAAATAAAACGAATGAAACATAAACAAAAAAAATGAATTTTTCCGAGTTTTCGAATTTCCGAAAAAGCAAAAAAACGAATGAAACGAAAAGAAAAACGAATTTTCGGAAATTTGGAAATTCTAAAAATTCAGAAATTTCCCATTTTCTAATTTTAGATTTTCGAACTTTAGATTTTCGAATTTTCCAAACAAATTTTTTCGAAATTTCCGAAAAAAGCAAAAAAAAAACCGAATGAAACATAAACGAAAAAAATGAATTTTTCCGAATTCCGAGTTTTCGAATTTTCCAAAAAAGAAAAAAAACGAATGAAACGAAAAAAACGAATTTTCGGAAATTCTAAATATTCAGAAATTTGCCATTTTCTAATTTTAGATTTTCGAAACTTTAGATTTTCGAATTTTACAGTTTAGAATTTTAGAATTTTTTAATTTTAGAATTTTTTAATTTTAGAATTTTTTAATTTTAGAATTTTTTAATTTCAGAAATACGAAAATAAAAAAATTTGGCAATATGAAAATTCGGAATTAACAAATTTCTCAAAATTCGTTAAAACAAATTAGAAATTAAACTAAATGCACACTAGAGTCTTTTTCCCCTCATATTCCCTTATGGGGCAAACCCATCACTTCCCAACACGAATGGCATCCTGGATCCTCGGGTATGGGCCACTAGAGTATTGTGTTTGAAGCATATAGTGGCTGAAGGTTGCTTGAGAACTTTTCTTGATCTCAAGGTCTCCTAATTGGATGTTCTTTAGATATCTGCAGCTTCGGCATGCTTTCCAGCGGGAGTTTTCCCTCTCGGATTACGTTGGATTCTGACCCTATTGAGAGATTGCTGACCTCCAAGGTGTTGGATAAAACCCTGTCTTCCATCTATCTTTGTCTATCGATGGCATATACAACTAATGTGGACTGACTGTGGGCGTGTCCAAGATGGCAACCTGAGAGGACGTGGGATTCAGAGCTCTGCTGGCCGTTTTCTAATTATCATGTTTGCTGGCTGATTTCTCCCTCAGAAAACAACTAAACTGTTCCGGATGCCCTTTGGCGGAAGGCGAAAAAGCTTTGTTTCCCACAACTCCCAGAGGATACAGCCCTGCAAGTGGAACACCACGTGGCGGAGTCCCCCCGGCCGCTCGCCAACATGGCGTTGCAGACGGAGGCTGAGGACTTGGACACGGAATCACAGATCCGGTTTCCAGAGGTGATGGCTGCAATTGCCTCCTGTCAGGCTGCGCTGAAGAATAAAATCGAGGCAGTGCAGCTGGACGTGGGCCTTATCCGCCAGGACCTAGACAAGCTCCGCTCGCGGGTGTTGGAGGCGGGGCGTGGGGCAGATGGAGGATACCGTCACGGAACACACTGGCCTAGATTCACGTACAGCCGCTCTACGTTGCGCGGGCGTAGCGTATTTACGCTACGCCGCCGCAACTTAGAGAGGCAAGTGCTGTATTCACAAAGCACTTGCGTCCTAAGTTACGTAGCGTAAATGGGCCTGCGTAAGCGCATGTAATTCAAAGTAGGCTGGTAGGGGGCGTGTTGTATTTAAATGAGGCTTGACCCCATGTAGATGCATGGCTGAACGAACGGCGCATGCTCGCGCATGCTCAGTATCACGTCGTATTTACGCCCCAAGATACGTCGGCTCAATGCCTGTGACGTGAACGTAACTTACGCACAGCCCTATTCGCGTACGACTTACGCAAACAATGTAAAAAGATACGCTTGTTCCGACGTCCATACTTTGCTTGGGCTGCGCCACCTAGAGACATGCTTTATCTTTACGCCGGTGTATGTCTTTTACGTAAACGGCGTAACTAATTGCGACGGGCGTACGTACGTTCGTGAATCGGCGTATCTTGCTCATTTACATATTCGACGCGGAAATCAAGGAAGCACCACCTAGCGGCCAGCGTAATCATTGCAACCCAAGATACGACGGTGTAGGAGACTTATGCCGCTCGTATCTTGGCCAAATCTATGCGCAACTGATTCTATGAATCAGGCGCATAGATACGGCGGCGGCCATTCGGACTTACGACGGCGTATCTGGAGATACGCCATCATAAGTCTTTGTGAATCTGGGCCACTGCCTCCATCCGTACTTTACAAACCAAGGTCTGCGCCCTGAAATACAAGGTGGATGACGCCGAGAACAGGAACCGGAGGAACAACCTCCAGATTGTGGGCATGCCTGAGGGGGCCGAGGGGAAGAACCCATCGGTCTTTGTGAAGGTGGACTGACTGTATCAAAAGTGGCATGCTGACATCCCTGACCTAGAGGAAGAATATAACTGGGAGGACTGCTTAGGTTCCTGTCACAAAGCTCCAATCATCTCACCACTGGACAATGAGGTCACTGCACTCCACACTCACCAGATCTCAATCCAATTAGAGGACCTTTGGGGTGTGGTGGAACCATTCCCATCATGGATGTGCAGCCGACAAATCTATGCTATCATCTCACTATGGACCGAAATCTCTGAGGAATGTTTCCAACACTTTGTTTGATCTATGTCACCAAGAATGAAGGCAAAAGGGGTCCAACCCGGCAATAGTAAGGTGGACCTAATACAGTGTCCGGTGAGTGTACGTTTTTGCAATAAATATCCCCTCTTCAGCCCAGGTGTGCCGTAGAGCATGGTGGTGCTTACAGAGTTCTTGGCCCTGGGAACAGGAGATCCAAGAAAACAGCTGCCTCTTCAGGGGGAATCACTAGACAAAGATTTGACCCGACCACCGAGGTCGCATTACATTCGATCAGACTGAGCAGAACAGAGCTTTGTGGATACTTAAATGCCTTAAGCAGAAATAAAAGATCACTTTAATTACCTTTTTGTGTTGTTTTACTAAACTGGAATCGGCAGGAGGATGAGGGTCATCCAGGAAATACACTTCAGAAAATTCAGAAATAAATGGATTGTTAGCTCTGTTGCCCAGAACTGCAGCATAATTTTGCCGGGGGGGGGGGGGGTGCTTTTAGTGAACTGAATAAATTGTCAGCTTCTGGGCCTATAACAGCGCGGTTTCTGGTAAAAGAAGGAGCCTCACTTTCTCCAATTGTCTCGTTTTTCCGAATTAGTTTTTTTAACAAATTTGGACAAATTCATTCATTCGGAAATATCTGAATTAAGGAAAACCCATTTGACAATTTTTCTGAATATTAAACTCTGTGCCCATGAAATGCAGCCTCTGTGCCCATCATATGTAGTCTCTGTGCCCATGAAATGCAGCCTCTGTGCCCATCATATGTAGTCTCTGTGCCCATGAAATGCAGCCTCTCTGCCCATAATATGTAGCCTCTGTGCCCATCATATGTAGTCTCTGTGCCCATGAAATGCAGCCTCTGTGCCCATCATATTTAGTCTCTGTGCCCATGAAATGCAGCCTCTGTGCCCATTATATGTAGCCTCTGTGCCCATCATATGTAGCCTCTGTGCCCATGAAATGCAGCCTATGTGCCCATCATATGTAGTCTCTGTGCCCATGAAATGCAGCCTCTGTGCCCATCATATGTAGTCTCTGTGCCCATGAAATGCAGCCTCTGTGCCCATTATATGTAGCCCCTGTGCCCATCATATGTTGTCTCTGTGCCCATGAAATGCAGCCTCTGTGCCCATTATATGTAGCCTCTGTGCCCATCAATTGCAGCCACTGTGCCCCACCTGTCTTCTCGCTGTCTAACCGAGTCAAGCAATGTGCGTCTCTTCTTTGCTTCTGCTATCTGGCCAATGGGAGTGCCTGTGCCTTCAGCCAATCAAATGATGGGTATTAGACCCACGCCTCGTGATTGGTGGAGAGGTGGTTGAGTGTTAGAAAAGCAAATATTAATTTAATAAGAAGGGTCTCTGATGGGGACCATGATGTTAGAAGGGTCTCTGATAAGGACTCTGATGTAAGAATGCTAATAGCATGGGCAGCCTTACGCAAAAACGCATGTTATCCTGCTGGACGTCAATTTTCTATTGACCGGGCAGGAAGTGGTTAAGGGGAACTCTTGTTATAAACTTCATATGATTAGAAATGTTGTTTAACCACTTGCTGACCGCTGCACGCCGATATACATCGGCAGAATGGCAGCGGTGGGCAAATGGACGTACCTTTTAAGAAGCCGCGTGGCGGGCCGCGCACGATTCAGATACTGGCTGGATTCAGATACAATGATGTATCTATCCGCCCGGCGTAACGTATCTCAGATACGTTTGGCCGCCATAATTTAGGGCGCTAGTTCTGTATTCAGAAACAACTTGCGCCCTTAGTTACGGCGGCGTAACGTATTTGATCCGGCGTAAGCCCGCCTAATTCAAATTTGGATGATGTGGGCGTGTTTTATGTATATTAACTGTGACCCCGCGTATTTGACGTTTTTTTACGAATGGCGCATGCGCCGTTCGTGAAAAAATCCCAGTGCACATGCTCGAAATTCCGCCGCAAATCGTCATTGCTTTCAATGTGAACGTAAATTACGTCCAGCCCTATTCGCGAACGACTTACGCAAACACCGTAAAATTTTTACATTTTGTCGTGGGAACGACGGCCATACTTAACATTGGTGCGCCGCATATACGCCTCATATAGCAGGGGTAACTTTACGCCGGGAAAAGCCTAACGTAAACGGCGTAAATGTACTGCGTCGGCCGGGCGTACGTTTGGGAATTCGCGTATCTAGCTGATTTACATATTCTAGGTGTAAATCAGCGTACACGCCCCTAGCGGCCAGCATAAATATGCAGTTAAGATCCGACGGCGTAAGAGACTTACGCCGGTTGGATCTAACAGAAATCTATGCGTAACTGATTCTATGACCGTCCATACTCGGAGATACGACGGCGTATCTGGAGATACGCCGTCGTATCTCCGTTGTGAATCTACCCCAAGGCATTTCCCAGTTCTGCAGATCTACTGCTTCCTGTGATCGGGAGCGGCGATCAGTGTTGTGTCACCCGTAGTCCAGCCCCCCCCCCACAGTTAGAATCACTCCCTAGGACACACTTAACCCCTTCCTCGCCCCCTAGTGGTTAACCCCCCACAGGGCCGCCATCAGGAATTATGGGGCCCCTTACACAGCTTCAGGCACCTGGGGCCCTGGGGACCTCTGGGCCCTTTAAAGGGGAGTTCCAGCCTTTTTTTAAGTTTATTAAAAGTCAGCAGCTACAAAAAGTGTAGCTGCTGGCTTTTAATAAACAGACACTTACCTGCTCCACGGCTCCAGCGACGGCGTCTTCATTCCTAGTGTGGGCACCCGGCAGTGACAGCTTTTTGCTTCACGGCTAGGCACCCACTGCGCATGCGCGAGCGGCGGGGCGCCGTCCGATTGGACAGGCGCTCGCCTACAGGGAGGGGCTGCAAGAAGGCGATTAAGCTAATCGCCTTTCCAGTCGCTCGGCGGAAGGAGGAAGTGGGACAGGAAGTCCCCTTCTCCTGAAGCCCCCACTCCCCCCCAAAAAAATGACATGCCAAATGTGGCATGTAAGGGGGCGAGGAGTGGGTTAAGCGGAAGTTCCATTTTTAGGTGGAACTCCGCTTTAATAAATGTATTTATATTTTTATAAAAAGAAATTACAAAAAAAAGGGGGGTTGCCATCCAGAACCTCTGGGCCCTTTAATAATAATAAAAAAAGAAACCTCTGGGCCCTTTAATAATAATATATATATATATATATATATATATATATATATATATATATATATATATATATATATATATATATATATATATATATATATATATATATATATATATATATATATAAAATATATATAAAAAAAGTGTTCTCTGCTGAAAAAAACTAATAAACTTTGGAATGTTAAAAAAATATATAAAAAATAAAAATAAACATTTATAAAAAAAAAAAAGGGGGGGTTG
Source organism: Rana temporaria (assembly GCF_905171775.1). Classification (NCBI taxonomy): domain Eukaryota; kingdom Metazoa; phylum Chordata; class Amphibia; order Anura; family Ranidae; genus Rana; species Rana temporaria. Next base: position 671,651,951 of record NC_053489.1, on the reverse strand, counting down.
CCATAAAGGGGCCTGGGGACCTCTGGGCGCTTTAATAATAATAATAATAATAATAATAATAATAATAATATATATATATAAAAAGAAAAATAAAGAAATAAAATAATATACATTTTTTTATATAAAAAAGGGGGGTTGCTATCTGAGGCCCTGGGGACCTCTGGGCCCTTTAATAATAATAATTATATATATATCTATATATATCTATATATATACATATATATATATATATATATAAAAATATATATATATATAAAAAATAATATTTTTTTTTATAAAAAAATAGGGGGTTTTCATCCGGGGGCCTGGGGATCTCCGGGCCCCTGGGGACCTCCGAACCCCTAAAAAAAAACAAAAAAAAACAAAATTGACCCTTTTTGATAAAAAAAATTATAAAAATATATATACAAAAAAAAAAAAAAATTATAAAAAAAATAAATAAGAAAAAGGTGGGGTTGCCATCCGGAGCCCTGGGGACCTCCGGACCTCTAAAAAAAAAAAAATTGCCCTTTAATAAAAAATAAAATAAAAATATATTAAAAAATATATTTTTTTTATAAAAAAAAAAGGGGGGGTTGCTATCTGGGGCCCTGGAGGCCTCCGGGCCCGTTACAGATGCACTGCCTGTACCCCCCTGATGGCGGCCCTGAACGCGTGAATATGCAGACGCAAAGGCGCGCTCACGCACTACCTAAGGAAGGTCGTTGAACATGCGCTCACTATGGGGGGGAGATATACTATAGCTGGAGTATTCAGAATCTGGTGCAGCTGGGCACGGTAGCCAATCGGCTTCCGACTTCAGTTTGTTCAGTTGAGCTTTGACAATAAAACCTGGAAGCTGATTGGTTCTTATGCAGAGCTGCACCAGATTTTGCACCATCCAGGTTTAATAAAGAACCCTCTAAGATCGCAAGTCTTCGTAGATTCCCAACCTTTGTTTTAGGTCTGCCTGGAAATCTTATCGGAAGCCCTGGGCACATACGTTGCAATCATCAATAGATTGGGATATTGATGGCGGGGGAAGTCCCGGGCCGGTAAGGTGAGCAATGTGTGAAGTTGGGATGGGGGGGGGGGAGGTATTGTGTGTTGGGGGGGGAGGGGGAGGAGGAGTGCAGTGCTGAGTGGTGAGTCACTGGCAGCACTCATGGAAGGATCAGCAGCCCCTCTACAGGAAGATCCCCCCTCCTAACCCAACTCCACACGACCAGTCCCGGGAGGAGAGCACCGGCCTGGGCTGCACACGGTACACGGGACTGAACACATGAAGGACACGGATCTTTATTCAACCTTACCAACTATGTAACTATGTAGACTGGCTGACGCTTCTCTTCCAGACGTTGCTGTTCCACCGTCCCCTCTACAGCTGTTGCTGGGACTCGGCTACAAAGTAACTGCTACACAATCCAGGCCACAAGTCCCATACGGGAGACTGAGGGGTCCTCGTATGTACAGGGGCTCCTCGAGCAGGGACTCCCCGAGCAGGGACTCCCCGAGCAGAGACACCCCGAGCAGGGACTCCTCGAGCAGGACACGGCGGAGACAGAGAGACAGATAGTCAACAAAGGATCTAGAGTACGAGAGAAGTCTTTCTACAACCAAAACACAAGAGACTTCAAAGGACAGATCCTTTTATAGAGGAGGAGGTCCCTCATAAATAGATACAACGAGTGGAAAGAGAGACCTCTATACACCAACTTCAGTGAAAAGAGACCCTCTCACACCGAGAGAGAGTCCCATACATTGACGTCTGGAGAAGAGCGAGAACTTCATACGCCGATATCCAGAGGGACCCCCATACAGAAACACCTGGACAGAAGAGACACCCCCATACACCAACCTCCAGAAAGGAGACGACCCCCTGTATAAAAGCACCTGGACAGAGGCCCTTATACAGAGACACCTCCACGGAGGAGAAAGCCCTATACTGTGGGTTTCAGAGAGGAGAAAGACCCTCAAATACATCAATATCAAGAAAGAAGAGAGAAAGAGACCCTCATACTCCGATATCAAGAGAAGAGAGATAGACCCTCATACAACAATATCAAGGGAAGAGAGAGACCCTCATACTCCGATATCAAGAGAAGAGAGAGAGACCCTCATACTCCGATATCAAGAGAAGAGAGAGACCCTCATACTCCGATATCAAGAAAGAAGAGAAAAAGAGACCCCCATACATCAATATCCAGAGAAGAGAGAAAGACCCTCATACATCAATATCCAGAGAAGAGAGAAAGACCCTCATACATCAATATCCAGAGAAAAGAGAAAGACCCTCATACATCAATATCAAAAAAGAAGAGAGAAAGACCCTCATACTCTGATATCCAGAGAAGAGAGAAAGACCCTCATACATCAATATCCAGAGAAGAGAGAAAGACCCTCATACATCAATATCCAGAGAAAAGAGAAAGACCCTCATACATACATCAAGAAAGAAAGAGACCCTCATACTCCGATATCTGGAGAAAACAGAGAGGCCCTTATACACAACACCTGGAAAGAGACCCTCATACTCCGATATCTGGAGAAAACAGAGAGGCCCTTATACACAACACCTGGAAAGAGACCCTCATACTCCGATATCTGGAGAAAACAGAGAGGCCCTTATACACAACACCTGGAAAGAGACCCTCATACCGAGACACCTCAAGAGAACGAAGATCCCTATACACCGACTTCTAGAAAAGAGAGAGGCCCTCATACACAAGGACCTAGGGAGAGACCCCCCCCATACCCAGATCTCTGGAGAGGAGGGGGAACCCCATACAGAGATAACTGGGGAGACCCCCATCTACAGCCCCCGCAGAGGAGACCCCTGTACGGGACTCGGGAGATCCCCACCATGGATATTATAGCTGGATGACCCCCGGGAAAAGACTAAGGTAACACTTTGGATATCCCTAATATCAGGCATGCGGCAGATCCCTGTTGTCTTCTGTGTGTGTATGTTCAGATGTATCCTCCCTGGTGTACACAGATATATAGATAATCCGTGTATTTCCTATGTATTGTAGGAAGGTGTGGAGTATTATTGGAGTATTATTGGTATTTTGCTGGTTAGTTGTTGCAGCTGCAAGTCTAGCATGGAAGTTCTTGGTGACTGACGGTGTTGACAACAAGATAAAAATAAACCTGTTCCCAGTCATCTCTGACCTCTAATCCATCCCGAGTGGGTAACCTGACCCTAACACTTATACCCTTCTCCCTTCCTAATGCTGGACACTCAATCCTTCCCCTTCCTTAACCCTAACACCTAACCCCCCCCTCTACCTACACCCCAACACCCAACCCCCCTCTACCTCTACCCCAACACCAACCCCTCTACCTATACCCTAACACCCACCCCCCCTCTACCTATACCCTAACACCTAATCCCCCTCTACCTATACCCTAACACCTAATCCCCCCTCTACCTATACCCTAACACCTAATCCCCCTCTACCTACACCCTAACACCTAATCCCCCTCTACCTATACCCTAACACCCAACCCCCCCTCTACCTATACCCTAACACCTAATCCCCCTCTACCTATACCCCAACACCCAATCCCCCCTCTACCTATACCCTAACACCCAACCCCCCTCTACCTATACCCTAACACCCAATCCCCCCTCTACCTATACCCTAACACCCAATCCCGCCTCGACCTATACCCTAACACCTAATCCCCCCTCTACCTACACCCTAACACCTAACCCCCCTCGACCTATACCCTAACACCTAATCCCCCTCTACCTATACCCTAACACCTAATCCCCCTCTACCTATACCCTAACACCTAATCCTTTCCTCTACCTATACCCCAACATCTAACCCCCCTCTACCTATACCCAAACACCTAACCCCCCTCTACCTATACCCTAACACCTAATCCTTTCCTCTACCTATACCCTAACACCTAATCCCCCCCCTCTACCCAGGGCTGTCTTAATAGCATCATGGGCCCATGGGCAAAGTAATGCTCTGGGGCCCCTACAATGATGACAGTGCAGGTAAACATACATCAAGTAGGTAGGAGGCAGACTGCCACCCCTGTGTATCTATCACTCTCAGTGCCATCATGGGACCCCCAATTTCAGGGCAGCGTGGGCTCAAGAACCAGCTGCTTTGGGGGAAAGTGCAGGGGCCCCCCATGCAGCTGGGGCCCCTGGGCAGTGCCCAGGTGTGCCCTCTCATTAAGACAGCCCTGCCTCTACCTATACCCTAACACCCAATACCCCCTCTACCTATACCCTAACGCCCAATCCTTCCCTCTACCTATACCCTAACACCTAACTCCCCTCCTCGACCTATACCCCAACACCTGGAATTGAAACCTATGTCTTCCAGCATGAAGGCTAGAATATATAAAGTCCATAAGCACACCTCCCAACTTTCTGAGATGGGAATGAGGGACGCCTATCAGCAAAAGAATGCAGGCATAGGACACACCCCTTGCCACGCCCCCTTAAAGGAGAATTGCACAAAAAAAATAAGATTGGTTAAACTCACAAGTGCTTTTTTTTTACCACTACTATTTCTTTATATTGGCTTTTGGAATTTACAAATGCAGAAATTTAGAAATCAGATGAAAGGTTTAGCGCTGGGAAACACTTTTTGATGGATAAAAAGTGCATTTTATATACAACATCTATATAGATCAGACCAAAATGAGGGACAAATGAGGAGAATGAGGGACAGAGGGACATTGCTCCAAATCAGGGACAGTCCCTCGAAATCAGGGACAGTTGGGAGGTATGCATAAGGCACAGAAAGGTAACTTATTATTCGAACCATCGTGCCGGCCCTTTAACAGATTTAAGGTGACTACATTTTGAGTTTATTCCAGAGTCGCGGGTTCATTCATAAATAGAGAAAACTCTCATAGTCCTCACTTCCTTTAGAAGAAGAACCCTAATCGGTTGCTACGAGCTTTAGTTTTTTTTGTTCAGTTTTTATGCCTTATCCCTACAGTGTGTATATAGTAGAGGCTGAGGACGGGAACGCCATTCCCCACCATCCCTGGCATCAGGGCTTTTTTTCAGCGGGAACGTGGGGGGAACGCAGTCCCGACACCTCCAGCATTGAATGCATGTAATGGTAAGAGGTGCTGAAGTGTGCTGGACGGTCTATTGATGTTAGCTGCTGGGGGATCTGTTGTTGCTGGTAAGGGAATCTGTTGTTGTTGGTGAGGGATCTATTGTTACTCAGGGGGGGATCATTTTTGCTAGGGCGTATCTACTGATGAGGGAAAGGTCTGTTGTTGATGGCTGCTGGGGAATGTCTGCTAATGCTGGCCACACAGTGATCTATTGTTGCTGGTGGACAAATCCTATTGGGGGGTGTATTTTTGCTGGGGTGGTATTTTGTTGCAAGGTGGATCTATTGTTGCTAGGGTGGATCTATTGCTGCTGGTGGACAAATCCTATTGGGGGTGTATTTTTACTGGGGTGGATTTATTGTTGCTCGGGGTCTATTGCTGCTGGTGGATCTATTGCTGGGGGTCTATTGTAGCTAGGGTGGATCTATTGCTCGGGGTCTATTGCTGCTGGCGGACAAATCTTCTTGGGGGTGTAGTTTTTCTGGGGTGGATCTATTGCTGGGGGTCTATTGTAGCTGGGGTGGATCTATTGCTCGGGGTCTATTGCTGCTGGCGGACAAATCTTCTTGTGGGTGTAGCTTTTCTGGGGTGGATCTATTGCTGGGGGTCTATTATAGCTGGGGTGGATCTATTTCTGCTGGCAGACAAATCCTCTCAGGAGCGTATTTTTGCTGGGGTGGATCTATTGTTGCTCGGGGTCTATTGTTGTTGAGGTGGATCTATCGCTGATGGCGGACAAATCCTCTCGGGGTGTATTTTTTTCTGGGTGATATTTCGTTCCAAGGGGGATCTATTGTTTCTGCGGTGAATCTATCACTGCTGGCGGACAAATTCTCTTAAATGTGTATTTTTGCTGGGATGGGTCAATTGTTGCTGGCGTTCTATTGTTGCTGGGGTGGATCTATTGCTGCAGGTGGACAAATCCTCTCGGGGTGTATTTTTGCTGGGGTGGATCTATTATTGCTTGGGGCCTATTGTTGCTGGGGTGGATCTAGTGCTGCTGGTGGACAAAACCTCTCGGGGGTGTATTTTTTCTGGCGGTTATTTTGTTGCAAGAGAAGCCTATTGTTGCTGGGGTGGATCTATTGCTGTTGGTGGACAAATCCTTTCGGGGGTATATTTTTACTGGGGTGGATCTATTGTTGCTCGGGGTCTATTGTTGCTGGGGCGGATCTATTGCTGCTGGTGGACAAATCCTCTCAGGGGTGAATTTTTGCTGGGGTGTATCTATTGTTGCTGGCGTTCTATTGTTGCTGGGGTGGATCTATTGCTGCTAGCAGACAAATCTTCTTGGGGTGTAGTTTTGCTGGGGTGGATCTATTGCTGGGGGTCTATGGTTGCTGGGTTGGATCTATTGCTGCTGGCAGACAAATCCTCTTGAGGGTGTATTTTTGCTGGGGTGGATCTATTGTTGGCGGGGGTCTATTGTTTCTGGGGTGGATCTATTGTTGGCGGGGGGGGGGATATTTTATTGCGTGGGTGGCTATTGTTGCTGGGAAGGGCTATTGTTTTCTATTTTACTGCTTTTCTTGTTATCATTAACGAATTCAATACAAAGCAACACAAAATGTAGAACCAAGAAACGGTGCTCAGAGGTGGGTAAGGGGTGGAACCAAGGAACAGGGCTCGGGAGGTGGAACCAAGTAACAGTGCTCGGAGGTGGGTAAGGGGTGGAACCAAGGAACGGTGCTCAGAGGTGGGTAAGGGGTGGAACAAGGAACGATGCTCAGAGGTGGGTAAGGGGTGGAACCAAGGAACGGTGCTCAGAGGTGGGTAAGGGGTGGAACCAAGGAACGGTGCTCAGAGGTGGGTAAGGGGTGGAACCAAGGAACAGTGCTCGGGAGGTGGAACCAAGTAACAGTGCTTGGAGGTGGGTAGGGGGTGGAACCAAGGAACGGTGCTCAGAGGTGGGTAAGGGGTGGAACCAAGGAACAGTGCTCAGAGGTGGGTAAGGGGTGGAACCAAGGAACGGTGCTCAGAGGTGGGTAAGGGGTGGAACCAAGGAACGGTGCTCGGGAGGTGGAACCAAGTAACAGTGCTTGGAGGTGGGTAGGGGGTGGAACCAAGGAACGGTGCTCAGAGGTGGGTAAGGGGTGGAACCAAGGAACGGTGCTCAGAGGTGGGTAAGGGGTGGAACCAAGGAACGGTGCTCAGAGGTGGGTAAGGGGTGGAAGCAAGGAACGGGGCTCGGGAGGTGGAACCAAGTAACAGTGCTTGGAGGTGGGTAAGGGGTGGAACCAAGGAACGATGCTCAGAGGTGGGTAAGGGGTGGAACCAAGGAACGATGCTCAGAGGTGGGTAAGGGGTGGAACCAAGGAACGATGCTCAGAGGTGGGTAGAGGGTGGAACCAAGGAACGATGCTCAGAGGTGGGTAAGGGGTGGAACCAAGGAACGGTGCTCGGGAGGTGGAACCAAGTAACAGTGCTTGGAGGTGGGTAGGGGGTGGAACCAAGGAACAGTGCTCAGAGGTGGTTAGGAGGTGGAAGCAAGGAACGGTGCTCAGAGGTGGGTAAGGGGTGGAACCAAGGAACAGTGCTCGGGAGGTGGAACCAAGTAACAGTGCTCAGAGGTGGGTAGGGGGTGGAACCAAGGAACGGCGCTCAGAGGTGGGTAGGGGGTGGAACCAAGGAACGGTGCTCAGAGGTGGTTAGGAGGTGGAAGCAAGGAACGGTGCTCAGAGGTGGGTAGGGGGTGGAAGCAAGGAACGGTGCTCAGAGGTGGGTAAGGGGTGGAACCAAGGAACGGTGCTCAGAGGTGGTTAGGAGGTGGAAGCAAGGAATGGTGCTCAGAGGTGGGTAAGGGGTGGAACCAAGGAACGGTGCTCGGGAGGTGGAACCAAGTAACAGTGCTTGGAGGTGGGTAGGGGGTGGAACCAAGGAACGGTGCTCGGGAGGTGGAACCAAGTAACAGTGCTTGGAGGTGGGTAGGGGATGGAACCAAGGAACGATGCTCAGAGGTGGGTAAGGGGTGGAACCAAGGAACGGTGCTCGGGAGGTGGAACCAAGGAACGGTGCTCGGGAGGTGGAACCAAGTAACAGTGCTTGGAGGTGGGTAGGGGGTGGAACAAAGGAACGATGCTCAGAGGTGGGTAAGGGGTGGAACCAAGGAACGGTGCTCAGAGGTGGGTAAGGGGTGGAACCAAGGAACGGGGCTCGGGAGGTGGAACCAAGTAACAGTGCTCGGAGGTGGGTAAGGGGTGGAACCAAGGAACGATGCTCAGAGGTGGGTAAGGGGTGGAACCAAGGAACGATGCTCAGAGGTGGGTAAGGGGTGGAACCAAGGAACGATGCTCAGAGGTGGGTAGAGGGTGGAACCAAGGAACGATGCTCAGAGGTGGGTAAGGGGTGGAACCAAGGAACGGTGCTCGGGAGGTGGAACCAAGTAACAGTGCTTGGAGGTGGGTAGGGGGTGGAACCAAGGAACGGTGCTCAGAGGTGGTTTGGAGGTGGAAGCAAGGAACGGTGCTCAGAGGTGGGTAAGGGGTGGAACCAAGGAACGGTGCTTGGGAGGTGGAACCAAGTAACAGTGCTCAGAGGTGGGTAGGGGGTGGAACCAAGGAACGGTGCTCAGAGGTGGGTAGGGGGTGGAACCAAGGAACGGTGCTCAGAGGTGGTTAGGAGGTGGAAGCAAGGAACGGTGCTCAGAGGTGGGTAGGGGGTGGAAGCAAGGAACGGTGCTCAGAGGTGGGTAAGGGGTGGAACCAAGGAACGGTGCTCAGAGGTGGTTAGGAGGTGGAAGCAAGGAATGGTGCTCAGAGGTGGGTAAGGGGTGGAACCAAGGAACGGTGCTCGGGAGGTGGAACCAAGTAACAGTGCTTGGAGGTGGGTAGGGGGTGGAACCAAGGAACGGTGCTCGGGAGGTGGAACCAAGTAACAGTGCTTGGAGGTGGGTAGGGGATGGAACCAAGGAACGATGCTCAGAGGTGGGTAAGGGGTGGAACCAAGGAACGGTGCTCGGGAGGTGAAACCAAGTAACAGTGATCAGAGGTGGGTAGGGGGTGGAACCAAGGAATGGTGCTCAGAGGTGGGTAGGGGGTGGAACCAAGGAACGGTGCTCAGAGGTGGTTAGGAGGTGGAAGCAAGGAACGGTGCTCAGAGGTGGGTAGGGGGTGGAAGCAAGGAACGGTGCTCAGAGGTGGGTAAGGGGTGGAACCAAGGAACGGTGCTCAGAGGTGGTTAGGAGGTGGAAGCAAGGAATGGTGCTCAGAGGTGGGTAAGGGGTGGAACCAAGGAACGGTGCTCGGGAGGTGGAACCAAGTAACAGTGCTTGGAGGTGGGTAGGGGGTGGAACCAAGGAATGGTGCTCGGGAGGTGGAACCAAGTAACAGTGCTTGGAGGTGGGTAGGGGGTGGAACCAAGGAACGGTGCTCAGAGGTGGGTAAGGGGTGGAACCAAGGAACGGTACTTGGGAGGTGGAACCAAGGAACGGTGCTCAGAGGTGGGTAAGGGGTGGAACCAAGGAACGGTGCTCAGAGGTGGTTAGGAGGTGGAAGCAAGGAATGGTGCTCAGAGGTGGGTAAGGGGTGGAACCAAGGAACGGTGCTCGGGAGGTGGAACCAAGTAACAGTGCTTGGAGGTGGGTAGGGGGTGGAACCAAGGAACGGTGCTCGGGAGGTGGAACCAAGTAACAGTGCTTGGAGGTGGGTAGGGGGTGGAACCAAGGAACGGTGCTCAGAGGTGGGTAAGGGGTGGAACCAAGGAACGGTACTTGGGAGGTGGAACCAAGGAACGGTGCTCAGAGGTGGGTAAGGGGTGGAACCAAGGAACGGTACTTGGGAGGTGGAACCAAGGAATGGTGCTCGGAGTTAGGTAGGGGGTGGAATCAAGAAACAGTGCCACCCCAAAAACCACCACCACCACCCCAACCACCTCACCACCACCACCACCCCAAAAACCATCACACCACCACCACCACCCCAACCACCACGACCACCACCGTAAAAAAAAAAAAAAGCTCTGGCTGGTTTTAGGGCAACCTACTGTCCAAGAGAAGGCATGGGCAGCTGGGCATTGCCATGGGGGACATGCACCAATGCAAAACAAGGAAAACAAAAATACTGTATAGGGGGTAATTTCCGGCTGTCCCTACTCTTGCTGATGCCAAAACTGTCTCTATCAAGCTCCTATTATCCTACACAATATTGTCAAAAGTAATCAGTGCCCATCAGTGCCACCTATCAGTGCCCATCAGTGCCACCTATCAGTGCCCATCAGTGCCACCTATCAGTGCCCATCAGTGCTTTATTTTGCACATCATTTTTTGTTTGCACTTGGACTTTATTGTGTGTAGTTATCGCTACTTTTTAGTAGAGCGGCTCTTTGGACATTTAATGTGTGGGGGGGGGGGAGGGGACAGCTTTGTCCTGACCCTGTGCTGATCTCTGTGGTCCATGTAGGACAATAGACCGGGCAGGGTCAGGACCGGATCAGGTCACATGTCATTCCGTATAATTCCTCGCTGACCTCACTCTTGTTTTTCTGGGTCATTAGTGAGAAAAAAATAAAAAAAAAAGGTGCTGCGTCCCCGCGGGGACAAACATCCCGGCTGTTTATTGGCTGTGGGAGTTTTTATTGTTCCTGGAAGCCGGGGACGCTGTTTATTCAATGATCACCTGATTTTTCTCTCTCTATTATAAATGTAAAGCGTCGAGTATCTGAACATCTGCCGGCTGGAAAAATATCTTCCTTTTTCTTTTTTTCGGTGGCGCAATTTACATTTCCACACAAAGTTTGTGAACCCCCCGGAGGTCCTTCCGCGTTTTACGTGATTATACACCCGCCGGCCACTTTATTAGGCACCACCTGATCAATTGATTGGTAACACAGATTGCCGATCAGCCAATCGCATGGCAGCAACTCGATGCATTTAGGCATCTAGACCGTGGTGGAGACGACTTGCTGAAGTTCGAACCCGAGGATCAGAATGGGGAAGAAAGGCGATTTAAAGCGGTTGTAAACAGGGGCGTCTTTAATGTTGATTGGACCCCAGGCAAAAAAAAAAAATCTTCCCCCCCCCCCCTGCAATTTCGCTCTCCACCTTCTCTGAGACATACAATAAATATCATGTTTACTGTATCAGATCAGGCAGTGATTGTGATTGGTTGCCAGAGGTTACAGCATATCATTACCACTTACTGACTGGTTGCTAGAGGTTACAAAACACATTGTGGCTCACTGATTAGTTGCTAGAGGTTACAGCACACGATTTCTGCTTGTTAATTGGTTGCTAGAGATTACTGTGCAGTAATACTGCTCACTCATTGGTTTCTAGAGGTTACTGTACAGTAATACCACTCACTGGTTGGTTGCTAGAGGTTACTGTACAGTAATACTGCTCACTCATTGGTTGCTAGAGGTTACTGTACAGTAATACCACTCACTGGTTGCTAGAGGTTACAGCACATGATTTTTACTTGTTAATTGGTTGCTAGAGGTTACTGTACAGTAATACCACTCACTCATTGGTTGCTAGAGGTACAGCACATGATTTCTACTTGTTAATTGGTTGCTAAAGATTACTGTACAGTAATACTGCTCACTCGTTGGTTGCTAGAGGTTACTGTACAGTAATACCGCTCACTCATTGGTTGCTAGACGTTACAGCACATGATTTCTACTTGTTAATTGGTTGCTAGATTACTGTGCAGCAATACTGCTCACTGATTGGTTGCTAGAGGTTACAGCACATGATTTCTTCTTGTTAATTGGTTGCTAGAGATTACTGTGCAGTAATACGGCTCAGTCATTGGTTGCTAGAGGTTACTGCACAGTAATACCGCTCACTGATTGGTTGCTAGAGGTTACAGCACATGATTTCTACTTGTTAATTGGTTGCTAGAGATTACTGTATAGTAATACCGCATTTTGCAGGTCTGTCCCGGGCACCTTCATTCTGGGACAATACAGTGTCCCGGAATGAAACTGACACCCTAACCCCCCCCACCCCCCAGGCCAATCTGATGCCCCCAAAAAAAAGGCCGCCACATCACCTCTTTACTCACTGACAGTACTTGTCCTGGCCGGGAAAAGCCTGGAGGAGCACAATCCCCGCCCCCTGCTTGTGATTGGAGAAATCATAAATCCCGCCTCTTGTGTCCAATCACTGTGCTGTGATTCGTTACACCACAAGCTGATTTTTGGGAAGGGAGGGTGTCCCTGATTGGTAGTTTGGAAATGTGGTCACCCTAATGGAAAGAAGAAGAAGAACCAAGAAAATGGCGTCTGCCCCATAAATACCCCTCCCCCCCCCCAGCATGCACAGCGAGGAAACCTCCTCCTGATAGGCTGCCGGGAAGAAGCATCCAAACCCTTGACTCCGCTGCTGTCACCTGTCGGCCTAGGGGGTGATCAGCACCCCAGAAACGACAGCAAACCCAGCGACTCTCCCTAATGGAGGTCTCAGACAAGAATAAAAGCCAGACAGGGGTTCTAATCCTTCTCTTTCCAAAATGGAAAAGTTCTTCCTTCAGTCCTAGTTGAAGGTTGGGAGTTTGGTGTTAATATTTGAGGTTAGTGGGGTAGATTCAGGTACCTTTTGCGCATTTTTTACGGAGGCGCAGGGCAATGTTTTTTTCCTGCGCCCCCGCAAATTTTCTGCACTACCCGCGATTCACGGAGCAGCAGCTCCGTAAATTGCGCGGGCGCTCCGGCAAAATGCCCCGGCGTAAGCGCGCGCAATTTAAATGATCCCGTAGGGGGCGGGAATCATTTAAATTAGGCGCGTTCCCGCGTAGAGCGCATGCTCCGTCGGGAAACTTTCCCGACGTGCGTTGCGGCAAATGACGTCGCAAGGACGTCATTTGCTTCAAAGTGAACGGCGTCCAGCGCCATTCACGATTCACTTACGCAAACTACGTAAAGTTCAAATTTCGCGACGCGGGAACGACGGGTATACGTAACATTGGCTGCCCCTGCTGATAGCAGGGGGCAGCCTTACGCAAAAACCGCCATACGCAAACGAGGTAAACTGCGTACGCAGGGCTCGCGTAACGTTGTGAATCGGTGTTAGTATGCAATTTGCATACTATACGCTGAGCACAACGGGAACGCCACCTAGCGGCCATCGCAAGAATGCAGCCTAAGATATGCGCGGCATAAGAGCCTTATGCCAGTCATTTCTTAGGCTGCAGTCGGCGTATCGAGGTTCCTGAATCAGGATCATTCGTTACGCCGGTGCAAGTAAGCAATTGCGCTGCGTAACTATGGTTACGCAGGCGCAATTGCTCTCTGAATCCAGGCCAGTATTTCTCCCGAAGGCGACGTCTGAATAATCGTTCCCAGATCCGTCTCACACCCAACGACCAAGACCTGAACCCGGAGCTCTTAAAGGGCCGGGACGCTCTTAAAGGGCCGGGACGCTCTTAAAGGGCCGGGACAGTCCTTATGTATCATTCGAAGGCCGGAAACATTCAAAAAAGTTATTTTGTTTCTCTTTAGAAATCTTTCCATTTTTTTTTATTTCCCCCTCTGCACCGGCTCATGACACATGGGGGGGGGGGGGGATGGTGGACAAAAATAGCGCACTATACCGCGATTATGGCGGCAGACAGAAAAGCCTTTATATAATGAAGAGGGATTCACACAAAGGACGTGGCAGGTTATCCTCTTACTCAACTCCGATCGCTCTTCCACGATCGCCGTCTCAGGCTTTTAATAGCAGAAGTGCGGATTTAGGAAAAAATGAGAGTGGGTCATTGCAGACGGGGGGCCCCCGGGGGCCTGCCTGCCGAGTCGCCCATAAGGGGCCCCTAAGAAAGGGGAAGTTTCCACAGCGATGGGTGAATGTTCCCGACTGACGGACGGCTGTGTGCAGCTGCTGCTGGGCCGTACGGAGGGGGCGGCAAAACGCAACCGCCAGCATGTGTTACCAAGACGCCATTCAACGCAATTGTGGATTCATTTCACCCTTTGACCCCCCCAGGCCAGTTCTGACATTTCTTTAATAAATGGAAAAATCGTAATAAAAAAAATAAAGAATTATCAGAACCCCCAAACAGTATTTTATATATACACTGTGCATATACTGTGTTTTATTATTATTTATAATAATAAATATATTATTATTATTATTATTATTATTATTATTATTATTATTATTATTATTATTATTATTATTATTATTACTATTCTATTCTAATATATATATATATAGTGTCACTGAATGGAATTTGAATTTAAAAAAAAAAATGAAGTGCATCAATCCTATTTGATCATTATATATATATATATATATATATATATATATATATATATATATATATATATATATATATATATATATATATATATATATATATATATATTATTATTATGTATATTATCAATTATATATAAATATTATATTATTTTTATTATTATTAATATATATAAAATAATCTGATGGGATTGCTGCACTTAATATTTTTTTTTAGAAAAATTAAAATTCTATTCAGTGACACTATATATATATATATATATATATATATATATATATATATATATATATATATATATATATATATATATATATATATTTTATATAAAATAATAATAATAAAAAAAAAAAAAAATATATATATATATATATATATATATATATATATATATATATATAATAATATAACAATTTTATATATAATATATATATATATATATATATATATATATATATATATATATATATATATATATATATATATATATATATATATATATATATATATAGTGTCATTAAATGGAATTTGAATTAAAAAAAGAATTAAGTGCATTAATCCTATCTGATCATTATATATATATTAATGTCACTGAAAAGAATTTTAATTTTTCTAAAAAAAAAATTAAGTGCAGCAATCCCATCAGATTATTTTATATATATATTAATAAGAATAATAAATAATAATAAGAATAATAATAATATAATATATATATTTTTTTATAGATAAAATATTAATAATAAAAAAATATATAAAAAATATATAAATTTATAATAATATAACAATATATATATATATATATATATATATATATATATATATATATATATATATATATATATATATATATATATATATAACATTGTTATATTATTATAAATTTTATAATATATATATATTATTATTATTATTATTTTATATAAAAAAAATATATATATATATATATATATATATATATATATATATATATAAAATTGTATATAAAAAAATAATAATAAAATATATATATACATATAAATTTAAGCAGAGGCCCCGGAAAATAAAATGGTGGATTTGCCAATTTTTTATATCTCCTGATATGCACTATATTAACCAAAAGTATTGGGACGCCTGCCTTTACACACACATGAACTTTAATGTCATCCCAGTCTTAGCCCGCAGGGTTCAATATTGTGTTGGTCCCGCCCTTTGCAGATATAACAGCTTCACCTCTTCTGGGAAGGCATTCCCATAGACACACTCTTAAACCTTGTGGACAGTTTGACCATTCTTCCAGAAGCTCATTTGTGAGGTCAGGCACTGATGTTGGACGAGAAGGTCTGGCTCGCAGTCTCCTCTCTAATTCATCCCAAAGGTGTTCTACCGGGATCGGGTTGAGGTCAGGACTCTGTGCAGTCAAGATCCTCCTCCCCCAAACTCGCTCATCCATGTCTTTATGGACCTTGCTTGGTGCACGGGTGGGCAGTCATGTTGGAACAGGAAGGGGCCGTCCCCCAAACTGTTCCCACAAAGTTGGGATCATGACATTGTCCAAAATCTCTTGGTATGCTGACGCCTTAAGAGTTCCCTTCACTGGAACTAAGGGGCCAAGCCCAACCCCTAAAAAAACAACCCCACACCATAATTTCCCTCCACCATTTTTATTTTTATTATTATTATTTATTTTTTATATTTAGAATTTTCTTTCATCAACTTTATTAGTATTACAAGGGATGAGCAACATCCCTTGTGGTAGCATGGGCCATGGCAGGTCCTCTTTATGGAGAGATCAGGGGTCTATTAGACCCCATATCTCTCCTCTGGCCTTCAAAGCATCTGATCATCTCCTGTATCATGTCTGCAGTCTCTGACCATCTCCTGTATCATGTCTGCAGTCTCTGACCATCTCCTGTATCATGTCTGCAGTCTCTGACCATCTCCTGTACTATGTCTGCAGTCTCTGACCATCTCCTGTACTATGTCTGCAGTCTCTGACCATCTCCTGTACTATGTCTGCAGTCTCTGATCATCTCCTGTATTATGTCTGCAGTCTCTGACCATCTCCTGTAGTATGTCTGCAGTCTCTGACCATCTCCTGTAGTATGTCTGCAGTCTCTGACCATCTCCTGTAGTATGTCTGCAGTCTCTGACCATCTCCTGTACTATGTCTGCAGTCTCTGGACATCTCCTGTTGTATGTTTGCAGTCTCTGATCATCTCCTGTAGTATGCCTGCAGTCTCTGACCATCTCCTGTACTATGTCTGCAGTCTCTGACCATCTCCTGTAGTATGTCTGCAGTCTCTGACCATCTCCTGTACTATGTCTGCAGTCTCTGACCATCTCCTGTACTATGTCTGCAGTCTCTGACCATCTCCTGTACTATGTCTGCAGTCTCTGACCATCTCCTGTACTATGTCTGCAGTCTCTGATCATCTCCTGTACTATGTCTGCAGTCTCTGACCATCTCCTGTACTATGTCTGCAGTCTCTGACCATCTCCTGTAGTATGTCTGCAGTCTCTGACCATCTCCTGTACTATGTCTGCAGTCTCTGACCATCTCCTGTAGTATGTCTGCAGTCTCTGACCATCTCCTGTACTATGTCTGCAGTCTCTGATCATCTCCTGTACTATGTCTGCAGTCTCTGACCATCTCCTGTAGTATGTCTGCAGTCTCTGACCATCTCCTGTAGTATGTCTGCAGTCTCTGACCATCTCCTGTACTATGTCTGCAGTCTCTGATCATCTCCTGTAGTATGTCTGCAGTCTCTGACCATCTCCTGTATAAGGTACATTGAGTATTATGTATGTCCCTTCAGTGATGTCAGGGGCCACACTTGTCAGGGGCCACTAAGTTGAACATCACTTCTCTAGAATGTATTAATCCCATAAATAAAGAAAATCTTCCTTTTTCTGAGAATGTGAAAATATTATTCCGGTCCTGGGATGTTACGTGGAGGGGCGTGTATTAGTGAATGGACCAATGACAGAGGAGAAGTCGGAGGACACTGGTTCTCCACACAGCATGAGAATGGAGATTAATAGTAACACTGAACATTGATCGGATTGGAGGAGATCGGCGACAATTCCCGGCACTCCGGTGACACCCTGTAATATATTATAGGAGGCAATGCTGGTGAATGTGCGAGTGATCCTATGAATACTCCTCTTCTAGTAAACTCCAGAGCCGAGTTACATGGCAGAGTATCTCAGGCAGAGGCGTTGCTAGGGGGGTGCGGGGGGTGCGGTCCGCACCGAGTGACACCCGCTAGAGGGGTGACACCATCCTGTTTTTTTTTAGCTGACATGCCCAGCCTGCCCTGTGCAATCCCAGCCTGCTCTGTGCCACCCCAGTCTGCCCTGTATCACCCAGCCTGCCCTGTACAACCCCAGCCTGCCCTGTATCACCCAGCCTGCTCTGTGCCACCCCAGCCTGCCCTGTATCACCCAGCCTGCCCTGTATCACCCAGCCTGCCCTGTATCACCCAGCCTGCTCTGTATCACCCCAGCCTGCCCTGTATCACCCAGCCTGCCCTGTACCACCCCAGCCTGCCCTGTATCACCCAGCCTGCCCTGTACCACCCCAGCCTGCCCTGTATCACCCAGCCTGCCCTGTACAACCCCAGCCTGCCCTGTATCACCCAGCCTGCCCTGTATCACTCAGCCTGCCCTGTACCACCCCAAACAGCCCTATACCACCCCAGCCTGCCCTGTACCACCCCAAACAGCCCTATACCACCCCGACCTGCCCTGTACCCCCCCAAACAGCCCTGTACCACCCCAGCCTGCCCTGTACCACCCCAGCCAGCCCTGTACCCCCCCAAACAGCCCTGTACCACCACAGCCTGCCCTGTACCACCCCAGCCTGCCCTGTACCACCCCAAACTTTCCCATGCCACCCTAACTTGCCCTGTACCACCCCAATCTGCCCTATGCCACCATAACTTGCCCTATACCACCCCAACATGCCCAATGCCACCCTAACTTGCCCTGTACCACCCCAACCTTTCCCATGCCATCCCAACTTGCCCTATGCCACCCTAACTTGCACTATACCACCCCAACCTGCCCTATGCAACCCTAACTTGCACTATACCACCCTAACTTGCACTATACCACCCTAACTTGCCCTATACCACCCCAAACTACCCTATATCACCCCAACATGCCCTATACCACCTTAACCTGTCCTATACCACCCCACTACACCAACCTGCCACTATACCACTCTATACTACCCTAACCTGCCACTATACTGCCCTATACTATCATTTACAGGGGCTGGTTTGGGGTGCGCCCCGTGCCCGTGCGCTGCCTGCTTGGTGCTGGGCAGCCTAGACAGAGGGGGGGTGACACCAAGTTTTACCGCACCGGGTGACACCGACCCTAGTGACGCCACTGATCTCAGGAGAGGAGTTATAGAGGGAGGAGCAGAGTCCTCCAGCAGTGCAGAGTATTTCAGGAGAGGAGAGTTATAGAGGGAGGAGCAGAGTCCTCCAGCAGAGCAGAGTATTTCAGGAGAGGAGAGTTATAGAGGAAGGAGCAGAGTCCTCCAGCAGAGCAGAGTATTTCAGGAGAGGAGTTATAGAGGGAGGAGCAGAGTCCTCCAGCAGAGCAGAGTATTTCAGGAGAGGAGAGTTATAGAGGAAGGAGCAGAGTCCTCCAGCAGAGCAGAGTATTTCAGGAGAGGAGAGTTATAGAGGAAGGAGCAGAGTCCTCCAGCAGTGCAGAGAATTTCAGGAGAGGAGAGTTATAGAGGAAGGAGCAGAGTCCTCCAGCAGTGCAGAGTATTTCAGGAGAGGAGAGTTATAGAGGAAGGAGCAGAGTCCTCCAGCAGAGCAGAGTATTTCAGGAGAGGAGAGTTCTGGAGGAAGGAGCAGAGTCCTCCAGCAGAGTATCTCAGGAGAGGAGAGTTCTGGAGGAAGGAGCAGAGTCCTCCAGCAGAGTATCTCAGGAGAGGAGAGTTCTGGAGGAAGGAGCAGAGTCCTCCAGCAGAGTATCTCAGGAGAGGAGAGTTCTGGAGGAAGGAGCAGAGTCCTCCAGCTGTTCGTGTTTTCCTCATTCTACGCTATTAAGTTACACAATTTAATCCTCAGCCGGAAAGCGCCCCCCCCCCCCCCCCCCCCCCCCCCGGACTCAGTGGCTGGTTAGCGTTGTGATTAATGAACGGCTGGGTAGAGGTGGATGGCGCGGTGCCCGTGCGGCACGGAGACCCCCCGCTGTGCCAGTTTCCCAGGATCCTTCTAAATATTTCGGGTCTCCCGGCCCAGGCAGAGGAACGAGCCGTCACCTCCCAGCTGCTTTTAGATTTATGAGCTTCTGGGGAATGCAGAAAACATCTTCCACTCTTCCAGGAGGACAAACTGTGCTCTCCGCGTCGCAGCCAGTCACGGCGTGGAGTAGACTACTCGGTACGACGCCCATGGACACAGCTGTCCGACTCTACCGGCTTCTGGTGAACTACAACGCATGCGCCGTCCCTGAACGTATCCCAGTGCGCATGCTCCAAATTACGCCGCAAATAGTCAATGGGGTAGATTTGCGCATTTCTCACGGAGGCGCAGCGTACCGTTTTAACACCGCGCCTCCGTAAATTACCTGCGCTACGCTTGATTCACGGAGCAGCAGCTCCGTAAATTTGCGCGTGCGCTCCTGAAAACTGCCCGGCGTAAGGGCGCGTAATTTAAATGATCCCATAGGGGGCGTGGATCATTTAAATTATGCGCGTTCCCCGCGCCGAACGTAGTGCGCAATGCTCCGTCGGGAAACTTTCCCCGACGTGCATTGCGGCAAATGACGTCGCAAGGACGTCATTTGCTTTAACGTGAACGTAAATGGCGTCCAGCGGCATTCACGATTCACTTACGCAAAAACGCGACGCGGGAACGACGGGCATACGTAGCATTGGCTGCCCCCTGCTAATAGCAGGGGCAGCCTTACGCAGAGACTGACGAACGCAAACGACGTAAACTGCGTACGCAGGGCGCGCGTACGGTTGTGAATCGGCGTTAGTATGCAATTTGCATACTCTACGCTGACCACTACAGGAACGCCACCTAGCGGCCATCGTAAGAATGCAGCCTACGATACGACGGCATAAGAGCCTTATGCCACGCATATCTTAGGCTGCAGTCGGCGTATCGAGCTTTCTGAATCAGGAGCAGTCGATACGCCGGCGCAACTAAGCAATTGCGCTGCGTAACTATGGTTACGCAGACGCAATTGCTTGTTGAATCTAGGCCACTGCTTTCGACGTGAACGTAACTTACGTACAGCCCTATTCGCAAACGACTTACGCAAACGACGCAAAATTCGACGCTGGCCCGACGTCCATACTTAACATTGGCTACGCCTCATAGAGCAGGGGTAATTTTACGCCGGAAAAAGCCTTACGTAAGCGACGTAATAAAATTTGCCGGGCCGACGTACGTTTCTGAATCGGCGTATCTACCTAATTTGCATATTCGACGCGGAAGCGCCCCTAGCGGTCGGCGTAAATATTGCACCCTAAGATACGACGGCGTAGGAGACTTACGCCGCTCGTATCTAGGCAACATTGAGGCGTATCTGATTCTATGAATCAGGCGCCGAGATGCAACGGCCCGCACTCAGAGTTGCGACGACGTATCTGGAGATACGTAACTCCTTTCTGAATCCGAAGAGTTTAGGGAAAGCAGGAGGGATGGAGTAGTGCCTTGGTATGTTGGTTTTTGGCTTCTGAAAATTGGCGCGGTTATATTGGGCGTGGGAGTAATGGAGCCAAAAATGTCATCATGCAATTTTTACTGCAGGAGTATTTTTCCACATACCGGGCCGGATTCAGATCCATTGGTGGCCCGGATTCAGATGGCCTTTACGCCGGCGTATCTATTGATACGCCGCGTAAGTGCTACGAAGCGCCGGCGTATCTTCTTTCTGTATTCAGAAAGCAAGATACGCCAGAATTTCCCTAAGATCCGACCGGCGTAAGTGTCTTACACCGTCGTATCTTAGGCTGCATATTTACGCTGGCCGCTAGGTGGCGCTTCCGTATAGTTGCGCAATAAATATGCTAATTAGGTAGATACGCCGATTCAGAAACGTACGTCCGCCCGGCGCATTTTTTTACGTCGTTTACGTTAGGCTTAAAGTTACCCCTGCTATATGAGGGGTATCCTATGTTAAGTATGGACGTCGTTCCCGTGTCGAGTTTTGAAAAGTTAACGTCGTTTGCGTAAGTCGTTCGCGAATAGGGCTGTACGTAAGTTACGTTCACGTCTAAAGCAATGATGATTTGCAGCATAATTTCGAGCATGCGCACTGGTATTTTTTCACGAACGGCGCATGCGCCATTCGTAAAATACGTCAAATTCGTGGGGTCACAGTGAATTTAAATAAAGCACGCCCACATTATCCACATTTGAATTAGGCGGGCTTACGCTGGACCACAGACGTTACGCCGCCGTAACTAAGGGCGCAAGTTCTTTTTGAATACGGAACTTGCTCCCTAATTTACATCGGCGTAACGTATGTGAGATACGTTACGCCACGCGGATAGATACACCAATGTATCTTAATCCGGCCCATTGGTGTATCTATCCGCGCCGCCGTAAATTAGGGCGCAAGTTCCGTATTCAGAAAGAACTTGCGCCCTTAGTTACGGCGGCATAACGTCTGTGGTCCGGCGTAAGCCCGCCTAATTCAAATGTGGATGATGTGGGCGTGTTTTATTCGAATTCACCGTGACCCCACGTATTTGACGTATTTTACGAACGGCGCGTGAAAAAATCCCAGTGCGCATGCTCGAAATTACGCCGCAAATCGTCATTGCTTTAGACGTGAACGTAACTTACGTACAGCCCTATTCGCGAACGACTTACGCAAACGACGTAAACTTTTCAAAACTCGACGCGGGAACGACGTCCATACTTAACATAGGATACCCCTCATATAGCAGGGGTAACTTTACGCCGGAAAATGCCTAACGTAAACGACGTAAAAAAATGCCCCCAGGCAACGCGAGACAACAGCCGATCGTCAACTCAGCTGTCGTGCGGCGTGCGCGCAGTTCCACCCGGTCACCGTTCGATAGCCGGCGCGCTTCTCGACAGAACACCGGCAGCCCTCTTGCAGGTTGAATGACAGCCAGACTCCACCCTTTTCGTATGAGACCGCGGTTTTGCCGCGTACACACAAGACAAGAAAAGTCCGATTTTGGGTTAGAAGTTGGGGTTAGGGTTAGAGGGTTTAGGGTTAGGGGGTTGGGGTCAGGGGTTAGGGTTTCCCATTGAAGAATATGGCTAGGACTTAGGAATTGGAACAGGGACCTCCCCCAGAGGTCAGAAGGCGGGTTCCCAGAGGTCAAAGGTCACAGGGCGTGACTGACCTACCCCCACCAAAGTGTACTGCCTACCCCAACTAAGTCGGGGAACGAACAAGTCGGGGGTCCGACCGTGTGTGTAGGCTCCATCTGACTTTTTCTGTCGGAATTTCCGAACAACAAAAATTTGAGAGCCACTCAGGCCACTACATCTGGGCCTGAGAGACTAAAGCAAGCACCTTTTTTATAACATAACTAAGTTCCCCTAGGGCCAGAGGAAGGAGATATTATCAAGCCACTACATCTGGGCCTGAGAGACTAAAGCAAGCACCCTTTTTTATAATAGAACTAAGTTCCCCTAGGGCCAGAGGAAGGAGATATTATCTGGCCACTACATCTGGGCCTGAGAGACTAAAGCAAGCACCCTTTTTTATAATAGAACTAAGTTTCCCAAGGGCCAGAGGAAGGAGATATTATCTGGCTGCTCAAGCCACTACATCTGGGCCAAAAGGACTAAAGCAAGCACCCTTTTTTATAACAGACCTAAGTTCCCCTAGGGCCAGAGGAAGGAGATATTATCTGGGCGCTCAGGCCTCTACATCTGGGCCTGAGAGACTAAAGCAAGCACCTTTTTTATAACAGAACTAAGTTCCCCTAGGGCCAGAGGAAGGAGATATTTTCTGGGGCGCTCAGGCTACTACATCTGGGCCAGAAGGACTAAAGCAAGCACCCTTTTTTATAACAGACCTAAGTTCCCCTAGGGCCAGAGGAAGGAGATATTATCTGGGCGCTCAGGCCTCTACATCTGGGCCTGAGAGACTAAAGCAAGCACCTTTTTTATAATAGAACTAAGTTCCCCTAGGGCCAGAGGAAGGAGATATTATCTGGCCACTCAGGCCACTACATCTTGGCAGGAAGGACTAAAGCAAGCACATTTTTTATAACAGACCTAAGTTCCCCTAGGGCCAGAGGAAGGAGATATTATCTGGGCGCTCAGGCCTCTACATCTGGGCCTGAGAGACTAAAGCAAGCACCTTTTTTATAATAGAACTAAGTTCCCCTAGGGCCAGAGGAAGGAGATATTATCTGGGCGCTCAGGCCTCTACATCTGGGCCTGAGAGACTAAAGCAAGCACCTTTTTTATAACAGAACTAAGTTCCCCTAGGGCCAGAGGAAGGAGATATTATCTGGCTGCTCAAGCCACTACATCTGGGCCAAAAGGACTAAAGCTAGCACCCTTTTTATAACAGAACTAAGTTCCCCTAGGGCCGGAGGAAGGAGATATTATCTGGGCGCTCAGGCCACTACATCTGGGCCAAAAGGACTAAAGCAAGCACCTTTTTTATAACAGAACTAAGTTCCCCTAGGGCCGGAGGAAGGAGATATTATCTGGGCGCTCAGGCCACTACATCTGGGCCAAAAGGACTAAAGCTAGCACCCTTTTTATAACAGAACTAAGTTCCCCTAGGGCCGGAGGAAGGAGATATTATCTGGGCGCTCAGGCCACTACATCTGGGCCAAAAGGACTAAAGCAAGCACCCTTTTTTATAACAGACCTAAGTTCCCCTAGGGCCAGAGGAAGGAGATATTATCTGGGCGCTCAGGCCTCTACATCTGGGCCTGAGAGACTAAAGCAAGCACCTTTTTTATAACAGAACTAAGTTCCCCTAGGGCCGGAGGAAGGAGATATTATCTGGGCGCTCAGGCCACTACATCTGGGCCAAAAGGACTAAAGCTAGCACCCTTTTTATAACAGAACTAAGTTCCCCTAGGGCCGGAGGAAGGAGATATTATCTGGGCGCTCAAGCCACTACATCTGGGCCAAAAGGACTAAAGCTAGCACCCTTTTTATAACAGAACTAAGTTCCCCTAGGGCCGGAGGAAGGAGATATTATCTGGGCGCTCAGGCCACTACATCTGGGCCAAAAGGACTAAAGCAAGCACCTTTTTTTATAACCGATCTAAGTTCCCCTAGGGCCGGAGGAAGGAGATATTATCTGGGCGCTCAGGCCACTACATCTGGGCCAAAAGGACTAAAGCAAGCACCTTTTTTTATAACCGATCTAAGTTCCCCTAGGGCCGGAGGAAGGAGATATTATCTGGGGCGCTCAGGCAACTACATCTTGGCAAGAAGGACTAAAGCAAGCACCCTTTTTTATAAGAGAACTAAGTTCCCCTAGGGCCGGAGGAAGGAGATATTATCTGGCCACTCAGGCCACTACATCTTGGCAGGAAGGACTAAAGCAAGCACATTTTTTATAACAGACCTAAGTTCCCCTAGGGCCAGAGGAAGGAGATATTATCTGGGCGCTCAGGCAACTACATCTTGGCCAGAAGGACTAGCAAGCATCCTTTTTTTTATAACAGAACTAAGTTCCCCTAGGGCCAGAGGAAGGAGATATTATCTGGGCGCTCAGGCCACTACATCTGGGCCAGAAGGACTAGCAAGCATCCTTTTTTTTATAACAGAACTAAGTTCCCCTAGGACCAGAGGGTGAAGTGAAGTCAATACAGATATTACACTGGATTTGTTACTTATGCCGTTTTCCTAATAATCGAAGCCTGGCGTGAATTTAGGCAGCTATAATAAGAAACATTTGTTGCTCATAGAGCTTCAGTCTCTACAATAGCCAGACCTTCAAGTATGCGGCATGACGTCGCGGCGCTCCATAATACCCTGCTCTGTATCTGCTAAGCTTAGAGAGCCAGAAAAGAAAAGTTTAAATAAACATTTTCTTTCCATTATGAAGAGTTTAATTACTCTCTGAATTTAGTCTGGATGCGGAGAGAAGCTTGGCTGGCTGCTGCCGGTATAATGACTTTGTTTTTATAGTATAGGAACGCGATGATCGCGGTGAGGCTCCGCCCCCTCGTCTCGTGGTGAAACCAAAGACGCAAAATACTCAAATGTTGAATGAAATACTTGGGACATGTACGCTTTCCTTTTAAAGCTGAACACCACCTTTGTAGAGGGGAGATTACAAAGGGGGGAAAAAAGATCTCCAAGGTTTATTCTATGCAGGGATTTAGGTATTTTGTGTTGCTGATTGTTACCCGTTTATGTCTTGTAGATATTAGAGTAATAGACCTTTCCAAGGATTACTGGTCTCCTGCTTTCAAATGGGAGGAGCTGCCTTCAGGGTAATTATAGGACCCTTTTCAGTGATGTCATAAAGAAAACTCACATAGGATGATCCTTTCATAGAGACTGCGGGTGATGGCCGCTAGTAATGCAGTCAGACCATTGCAAAAGCAGGAAGGAGAAAAAGATAGAAAAAATAAAATAACTTATATTAAATGCAAAATGGCTTGTGCAAATATTATGTCTATCAAAGTCCCCCCTTATATCAGGGTCCCCATCAGAGTCCCCCCCCCACCCCCCCACCACCACATCAGGGTCCCCGCCTCTACATTAGGGTCCACAGTAGAGCTCCATTTACATCAGGGTCCCCATCAGAGTCTCCCCTCTATCTGTCCCCATCAGTGCCGCCTTATCTGTCCCCATCAGTGCCGCCTTATCTGTCCCCATCAGTGCCGCCTTATCTGTCCCCATCAGTGCCGCCTTATCTGTGCCTATCAGTGCCACCTTAACTGTCCCCATCAGTGCCGCCTTATCTGTCCACATCAGTGCCACCTTATCTGTGCCCATCAGTGCCGCCTTATCTGTCCACATCAGTGCCACCTTATCTGTGCCCATCAGTGCCGCCTTATCTGTCCCCAACAGTGCCGCCTTATCTGTCCCCATCAGTGCCGCCTTATCTGTCCCCAACAGTGCCGCCTTATCTGTCCCCATCAGTGCCGCCTTATCTGTCCCCATCAGTGCCACCTTATCTGTGCCCATCAGTGCCACCTTATCTGTCCCCATCAGTGCCGCCGTATCTGTCCACATCAGTGCCACCTTATCTGTCCCCATCAGTGCCGCCGTATCTGTTCCTATCAGTGCCGTCCGGCGTAATGTTATTCCCCATATAGGAGGCGCAACCCATGCAAAGGTATGGACCAGGGAACACAAGCCGTCGTATTTTACGTCGTTTACGCAGTACGTGAATATGACTAGGCGTAGGTTATGTTCACGCCGTAGGCAGTGCTCCGGCGTATCTTAGGCAGTTGTTCCGACGTGATAGTGAGCATGCGCACTGAGATGCGTCCATGGGACGGCGCATGCGCGGTTCGTCAAACGTATTTGTCTGGCGCTTGGCCCATCATTTGCACGGGGTCACGCCTCATTTGCATGGCTCACGCCCACTTCCACCTACGCCGGCTTACGCGGAGGGAACCCAGCGCAGATTTGAGAGCGAGTGGAAGCGAGTGCTTTGTGAATACTGTGCTTGCCTCTCTGCGCTGCGGCATAAATATGCGCCAATGTATGTGATTTCGGGACATTGTATATAAAAAAATATATTTTTTCCGTCCAATGCGATTATATGATATCATTTGAGTAGTAATAACGCACAAGTGCGGCGCTCGCTTGTATTGTTGTTTCCCATATTTTACAGTTACAAGTGTTTGTTGAATGGTAACAATCCGAGGAAAATGTTGCAATCTTGCTAATTGTAACCATTCGCTCTTCATCACTACACAGATCATACCATTATTATTATTATACGGGAGATACCATTTTTGGAAAATATCCATGAATCGTGGAAATAATTCCAACCCCAGGGGCGGACTGACCATTCGGGCACTGCCCGAGGGCAAAATGCCACTAGGGGGCCCCACTAGGGTTGCAAGCCTCAGTAAAACCAGGGACAGTATGTAAAAATTTGTGTGTGTGTGTATACTGTAATAGCCAGATTCAGGTAGGGCGCCGCATCTTTAAGGTGGCGTAGAGTATTGTATTTACGCTACGCCGCCTTAAGTCAGAGAGGCAAGTACTGTATTCACAAAGCACTTGCCTCCTAACTTACGGCGGTGTAGCGTAAATGGGGCCGGCGTAAGCGCGCCTAATTCAAATGAGGATGGGGGGGGCGTGTTTTATTGAAATGATTGGTGACCCGACGTGATTGACGTTTTTTACGAACAGCGCATGCGCCGTCCGTGGACATATCCCAGTGTGCATTGCTCCAACGTACGCCGCAAGGACGTATTGGTTTCGACGTGAACGTAAATTACGTCCAGCCCCATTCACGGACGACTTACGCAAACGACGTAAAGTTTTCAAATTTCGACGCGGGAACGACGGCCATACTTAACATTGACTAGGCCAGCTATTTGTTGGAATAACTTTACGCCGGAAAACGCCTTACGTAAACGGCGTATCTTTACTGCGACGGGCGCACGTACGTTCGTGAATCGGCGTATCTAGTCATTTACATATTCTACGCCGAACTCAACGGAAGTGCCACCTAGCGGCCAGCAGAAAAATTGCACCCTAAGATACGACGGCGTAGGAGACTTACGCCGCTCGTATCTTAGCCTAATTTAAGCGTATCTGGTTTCCAGAATGCGCTTAAATTTGCGACGGCGCAGATTCAGAGTTACGACGGCGTATCTACTGATACGCCGGCGTAACTGTCTCTGAATCTGGCTATATGTGTAAACTGTCTGTGTATACTGTATGGCCCCATAATCTATTACCCGGGGGCCCCCATAATCTCCTATTGCCCGGGGGCCCCATAATCTCCTATTGCCCGGGGGCCCCATAATCTCCTATTGCCCGGGGGCCCCATAATCTCCTATTGCCCGGGGGTCCCATAATCTCCTATTGCCTGGGGGCCCCATAATCTCCTATTGCCTCGGGGCCCCCATAAACTCCTATTGCCTGGGGGCCCCATAATCTCCTATTGCCCGGGGCCCCCATAATCTCCTATTGCCCGAGGGCCCCATAATCTCCTATTGCCCGGGGGCCCCAAAATCTCCTATTGCCCGGGGGGCCCCATAATCTCCTATTGCCCGGGGGCCCTATAATCTCCTATTTCCCGGGGACCCATAATCCCCTATTGCCCGGGAGCCCCATAATCTCCTATTGCCCAGGGGCCCCATAATCTCCTATTGCCCAGGGGTCCCATAATCTATTTCCTGGGGGCCCCTTAACCTCCTATTGCCCGGGAGCCCATAATCTCCTATTGCCCGGGGTCCCATAATCTCCTATTGCCCGGGGGCCCCATAATCTCCTATTGCCTGTGGGCCCCATGAGTTGTCAGTCCGCCTGTGTCCAGAATGACCTTTATTGTGGTTATTTCCTGAAATGTCGACCCCTTTTTTTTTTTTTTTTGGTATGCGCCATTTTTCTCTCTCCAGTCGTCTATAAAAGGGTTAACGGTCTCCTTTCACTTTCAAGTTGACGCTCATGAGTCACCGACTCGCATCTATTGCTGGCTTTGTCCCTCGGCGGTGAAAGGACGGCTAGAATGAGACGTTTGATATGGAGGGAGGGGGGGCCGCGATGACTGATCCGAGGGTCCCCGGGAGACCGGGCTGGAATGTGTCACTTCCCCTTTAATGCTCTGCGTTCCATCAGATGAAGAAGGGATGAATGATGACTTGTGTAATGTGATGAGACCGTTATGTCACGCCGGGGGTCATATACAATTCAGCATCAACCGCAACCCGTCTGGCCGCCCCAGGACTGATATATCCATGAGAAGCGCTATGGCAGTGCCGGGTGACCAAGGGCGCTTTAGGAACTACAAGTCCCAGGAACCACCAACATCGGTCCTTTATGGCGCTTACACTGTAGGGCCAAACTTTTGTGGACACCTGACAAATATACCTACCTATAGTGCCGGTGTTCTGCCGAAATAAGTTCCCCCCCCAGCGGATAAGGACCCCCCTGTACTGCGCAGGCGCGGCGCTTGCGCAGTACGAAACTCAACTGAGCCTTCCGAAAATAGCCAAAGATGTAGAGCTGAGAGTCGGCTCTACACGGCGCCTGCACAATGACTATGACACATGCCGCACGTTCCCGATCAGTGGCGGCTGGTGCTCAAAATTTTTGGGGGGGGGCGCAAACGAAAAAAGAAAAAAAAAGAAAATAATTGCAGCCTCACTGTGCCCATCAAATGCAGCCACTGTGCCATCAATTATCACCACTGTGCCATGCCATCAAATGCAGCCACTGTGCCATGCCATCAAACACAGCCACTGTGCCATCAATTATCACCACTGTGCCATGCCATCAAACGCAGTCACTGTGCCATCAATTATCACCGCTGTGCCATGCCATCAAACGCAGCCACTGTGCCATCAATTATCACCACTGTGCCATGCCATCAAACGCAGCCACTGTGCCATCAATTATCACTACTGTGCCATGCCATCAAATGCAGTCACTGTGCCATCAAACGCAGCCACTGTGCCATGCCATCAAACGCAGCCACTGTGCCATGCCATCAAACACAGCCACTGTGCCATCAATTGTCACCACTGTGCCATGCCATCAAACGCAGCCACTGTGCCCCTCAATTGTCACCACTGTGCCCATCGTTGCCACTGTGCTCATTGTTGCCACTGTGCATGTCACTGTGCCCTTTAATTGTTGCCACTGTGCCCATTGTCACCACTGTGCCCATTGTCACCACTGTGCCCTTTGTCACCACTGTGCCCTTTGTCACCACTGTGCCCTTTGTCACCACTGTGCCCATTGATGCCACTGTGCCCTTTGTCGCCTCTGTGCCCAATGTCGCCGCTGTGCCCTGTAAAATGCACTTACCCTACTCCTTCCACGTCCCTCGATGTCTTCTCCCGCCTTGATGACGCTTCAGCCAATCAGGTGCCAGTGTCAATCAAGGGAAATGAACTGATAGGTAGATAGTTTTAAAGAAGAAGTCTCCTCCTTTCTTTTTTATCACATTTGTTACTTTGTTACATCTTTCCGCATGCTGCAGAAGACTAGCTATGTTAGGGATCTAAAACTGGCGGCCCTCCAGCTGTTGTGAAACTACAAGTCCCATCATGCCTCTGTCTGGGTCATGCTTCTAACTGCCAGCCTTGCAAAGCCTCATGGGACTTTCACAACAGCTGGAGGGCCGCCAGTTTGAGACCCCCTCATGCTATGTGGTCAGATAGGACAGCCTCCTTTTTTTACCCCATGGCCCTCCCAACAATGCTGGTCCTTGACCCCTGGCTGCCCCTCTACACCCCATATATCCCCCCAGCACTCTGACCCCTCTACACCCCAGATATCCCCCCAGCACTCTGACCCCTCTACACCCCAGATATCCCCCCAGCACTCTGACCCCTCTACACCCCAGATATCCTCCCAGCACTCTGACCCCTCTACACCCCAGATATCCCCCCAGCACTCTGACCCCTCTACACCCCAGATATCCCCCCAGCACTCTGACCCCACTACACCACAGATATCCCCCCAGCACTCTGACCCCTCTACACCCTAGATATCCCCCCAGCACTCTGACCCCTCTACACCCCAGATATCCCCCCAGCACTCTGACCCCTCTACACCCCAGATATCCCCCCAGCACTCTGACCCCTCTACACCCCAGATATTCCCCCAGCACTCTGACCCCTCTACACCCCAGATATCCCCCCAGCACTCTGACCCCTCTACACCCCAGATATCCCCCCAGCACTCTGACCCCTCTACACCCCAGATATCCCCCCAGCACTCTGACCCCTCTACACCCCAGATATCCCCCCAGCACTCTGACCCCTCTACACCCCAGATATCCCCCAGCACTCTGACCCCTCTACAACCTAGATATCCCCCCAGCACTCTGACCCCTCTACATCCCAGATATCCCCCCCAGCACTCTGACCCCTCTACACCCCAGATAAGATATCCCCCCAGCACTCTGACCCCTCTACACCCCAGATATCTCCCCAGCACTCTGACCCCTCTACACCCCAGATATCCCCCCAGCACTCTGACCCCTCTACACCCCAGATATCTCCCCAGCACTCTGACCCCTCTACACCCCAGATATCCCCCCAGCACTCTGACCCCTCTACACCCCAGATATCCCCCCCAGCACTCTGACCCCTCTACACCCCAGATATCCCCCCAGCACTCTGACCCCTCTACACCCCAGATATCCCCCCAGCACTCTGACCCCTCTACACCCCAGATATCCCCCCAGCACTCTGACCCCTCTACACCCTAGATATCCCCCCAGCACTCTGACCCCACTACACCCCAGATATCCCCCCAGCACTCTGACCCCTCTACACCCTAGATATCCCCCCAGCACTCTGACCCCTCTACACCCCAGATATCCCCCAGCACTCTGACCCCTCTACATCCCAGATATCCCCCCAACACTCTGACCCCTCTACACCTTAGATATCCCCCAGCACTCTGACCCCTCTACATCCCAGATATCCCCCCAGCACTCTGATCCCTCTACATCCCAGATATCCCCCCAGCACTCTGACCCCTCTACACCCCAGATATCCCCCCAGCACTCTGACCCCTCTACACCCCAGATATCCCCCCAGCACTCTGACCCCTCTACACCCCAGATATCCCCCCAGCACTCTGACCCCTCTACACCCCAGATATCCCCCCAGCACTCTGACCCCTCTACACCCCAGATATCCCCCCAGCACTCTGACCACTCTACACCCCAGATATCCCCCCAGCACTCTGACCCCTCTACACCCCAGATATCCCCTCAGCACTCTGACCCCTCTACACCCCAGATATCCCCCCAGCACTCTGACCCCTCTACACCCCAGATATCCCCCCAGCACTCTGATCCCTCTACATCCCAGATATCCCCCCAGCACTCTGACCCCTCTACACCCCAGATATCCCCCCAGCACTCTGATCCTTCTACACCCCAGATATCCCCCCAGCACTCTGACCCCTCTACACCCCAGATATCCCCCCAGTACTCTGACCCCTCTACACCCCAGATATCCCCCCAGCACTCTGATCCCTCTACATCCCAGATATCCCCCCAGCACTCTGACCCCTCTACACCCCAGATACCCCCCCCAGCACTCTGACCCCCTCTACACCCCAGATATCCCCCCAGCACTCTGGCCCCTCTACACCCCAGATATCCCCCCAGCACTCTGACCCCTCTACACCCCAGATATCCCCCCAGCACTCTGACCCCTCTACACCCCAGATATCCCCCCAGCACTCTGACCCCTCTACACCCCAGATATCCCCTACCTCCTACCTTCTTGATTTCTGTTTACCTGCACTGTCTCCATTGTAGGGGCCCCAAATCATTACTTTGCCCAGGGGCCCATGATGCTATTAAGACAGCAGTGACACGGGGCACTGACACATCATTTACCATGCTGCACCTAACATGAAGAGTATATGCGGTGAGAAGACCACTTTGAGGATCTGTTGGAAGTTGAGGTGCCTAAGGGTGTTTGGACGGTGCCTACACTACTGCCTATGACCATCTTCTGTTACGTATACCTATATGAAGTGACAGGTTCACTTTAATAACGGCACTGATGTATTAATATGATGGACTAATATTGCAGAACAAGGTTGTGGGTTGGCAGGTGCTGTGCCCCTCCGGGGGTCTGGCAGATGATGAGTGCCGGGGGGCTGATGGATGGATTTCACCCGCCTGGGACACTAATCCCGGGAAGACTCTCCGGGGTGTAGAATCCTGACTCTGCCCTTAGTCACAGGCTCTGTGCTGACATTCATGCCTTTACATGGAGAGCGGAGCCGGTGTCTCCTGCCCCTACATGGAAGCGGGATTTGGGACTGGTTAGACTGAGTGGGATTTATCATTACAAACACTGGAGGCCTCTCATACCTGTGCACTGGCTTTATATATACAGATAGTAGATAGCGCCTCTACCCAGGGACGGGTAACCCTTCCTGTGCCATGGCAGGGGCAGCACTGGGCTGCCTGGGAGGGAAGGGAGATGCCGACTCTTATAGTTTCTATGTGCTCTGACAAGAGGTATACTAACCAACTGGGACCCCTGTTATCTCTGCACTCTATAGTACAGGACCCCTGTTATCTCTGCACTCTATAGTACAGGACCCCTGTTATGTCTGCACTCTATAGTAAAGGACTTCCTGTTATCTCTGCACTCTGTAATACAGGACCCACCGTTATCTCTGTTTTCTGTAATACAGGACCCCTGTTATCTCTGCACTCTGTAATACAGGACCCCTGTTATCTCTGCACTCTGTAATACAGGACCCCTGTTATCTCTGCACTCTGTAGTAAATGACTCCCTGTTATCTCTGCACTCTGTAGTACAGGACTCCTGTTATCTCTGCACTTTGTAGTACAGGACTCCTGTTATCTCTGCACTCTGTAGTACAGGACCCCTGTTATCTCTGCACTCTGTAGTACAGGACCCATGTTATCTCTGCACTCTGTAGTACAGCACCCCTGTTATGTCTGCACTCTATAGTAAAGGACTCCCTGTTATCTCTGCACTCTATAGTAAAGGACTCCCTGTTATCTCTGCACTCTGTAATACAGGATCCACCGTTATCTCTGTTTTCTGTAGTACAGGACCCCTGTTATCTCTGCAGTCTGTAGTAAATGACTCCCTGTTATCTCTGCACTCTGTAGTAAATGACTCCCTGTTATCTCTGCACTCTGTAGTACATGACTCCTGGTATCTCTGTTCTCTGTAATATAGGCCCCCTATTATCTCTGCATTCTGTAGTACTGGACCCCTGTTATCTCTGCATTCTGTAGTACAGGTCCCCCTGTTAGCTGTGCATTCTGTAGTAGAGGACCACTGTTATCTCTGTTCTTTGTAGTACAGGACCCCTGTTACCTATGCACCCTGTACAGGTCCCCCTGTGATCTCTGCTCCCTGTAGTGCAGGGCCCCATGATATCTCTGCACTCTGTAGTACAGGACTCCCCTGTTATCTCTGTTCTCTGTAGTTCAGGACCAGTATTATCTCTGCACTCTGTAGTACAGGACCCCTGTTATCTCTGCACTCTGTAGTACAGGACCCCTGTTATCTCTGTGCTCTGTAGTACAGAATCTCCTGTGATCTCTGCTCCTTGTAATGCAGGGCCCACTGTGCTCTCTGTAGTGCAGGCCCCCTTATGATCTCTGCTCCCTGTAGTGCAGGGCCCCCTGTGATCTCTGCTCCCTGTAGTGCAGGGCCCACTGTGATCTCTGCTCCCTGTAGTGCAGGGCCCCCTCTGCTCTCTGTAGTGCAGGGCCCCCTGTGATCTCTGCTCCCTGTAGTGCAGGGCCCCCTGTGCTCTCTGCTTCCTGTAGTGCAGGGCCCACTGTGCTCTCTGTAGTGCAGGCCCCCTTATGATCTCTGCTCCCTGTAGTGCATGGCCCTCTGTGCTCTCTGCTCCCTGTAGTGCAGGGCCCACTGTGATCTCTGCTCCCTGTAGTGCAGGGCCCCCTCTGCTCTCTGTAGTGGAGGGCCCCTTATGATCTCTGCTCCCTGTAGTGCAGGGCCCCCTGTGATCTCTGCTCCCTGTAGTGCAGGGCCCCCTGTGATCTCTGCTCCCTGTAGTGCAGGGCCCCTGTAATCTATGCTCCCTGTAGTGGAGGGCCCCTTATGATCTCTTCTCTCTGTAGTGCAGGGCCCCTGTAATCTGTGCTGCCTGTAGTGCAGGGCCCCCTGTGCTCTCTGTAGTGCAGGCCCCCCTGTGCTCTCTGTAGTGCAGAGCCCCCTGTGATCTCTGCTCCCTGTAATGCAGGACTCCCTTTGATCTCAGCTCTCTGTAGTGCAGGGCCCCCTCTGCTCTCTGTAGTGGAAGGTCCCTTATGATCTCTGCTCCCTGTAGTGCAGGGCCCCCTGTGATCTCTGCTCCCTGTAGTGCAGGGCCCCTGTAATCTATGCTCCCTGTAGTGGAGGGCCCCTTATGATCTCTTCTCTCTGTAGTGCAGGGCCCCTTATGATCTCTGCTCTCTGTAGTGCAGGGCCCCTGTAATCTATGCTCTCTGTAGTGCAACTTTCCTTGTGATCTCTGCTCTTTGTTGTGCCGGGTCTCTCTGATCTCGGAGTTCCCCTTTAGCCAGGTGACAGAGTGTTTTATGTGCCAGTAAATCTGTCAGCGGTGGAATTCATTGTATGCGCTGTGCAGAGGGTGACAGCTGCTCTTCTCTTTCTAAACAGCAGATAGATCAACCAACAAATAATCCTGACATTCCACAGGAGACGCCATGGAGAGGCCTTCAAACAAAGGCAGGTTACATTCATCCACTCAGGGCCAGCTTAGTAGCATCATAGGCCCCTGGGCAAAGAAATTCCCTAGGGCCCCTGAGCAAAGTACTGCACTGGGGCCCCTACCAGCCTGCCCCTGTCCCTGGCAAATCCGGGACAATTGGCAAGTACAACGTAATGCTAGATTATCATGGGGCCCCCTGGGCAGTGCCCATGCATTAAGACAGCCCTGCTCCGGAGTATAAATAACAGGGGGGGTAGATTCAGAAAGCAATTGCGTCTGCGTATCCATAGATACGCAGCGCAATTGCTTAGTTGCGCCGGCGTATCGACTGCTCCTGATTCAGGAAGCTCGATACGCCGACTGCAGCCTAAGATATGCGTGGCATAAGGCTCTTATGCCGTCGTATCGTAGGCTGCATTCTTACGCTGGCCGCTAGGTGGCGTTCCCGTAGTGGTCAGCGTAGAGTATGCAAATTGCATACTCACGCCGATTCACAACCCTACGCGTTCGCATTTTACGTCGTTTGCGTTCGTCGGTTTCTGCGTAAGGCTGCTCATGCTATTAGCAGGGGCAGCCAATGCTAAGTATACCCGTCGTTCCTGCGTCGCCGATTTTAGAAAATTACGTTGTCGTTTGCGTAAGTGAATCGTGAATAGCGCTGGACGCCGTTCACGTTGAAGCAAATGACGTCCTTGCGACGTCATTTACCGCAATGCACTTCGGGAAAGTTTCCAGACGGAGCATGCGCACTA
This sequence comes from Rana temporaria, assembly GCF_905171775.1. Lineage (NCBI taxonomy): Eukaryota > Metazoa > Chordata > Amphibia > Anura > Ranidae > Rana > Rana temporaria. The sequence goes on along the minus strand of NC_053489.1, from coordinate 671,615,606 downwards.
TGTTCGGCGCGGGAACGCTGCCTAATTTAAATGATCCACGCCCCCCTACGGGATCAGTTAAATTACGCGCGCTTACGCCGGGCCAGTTTTACGGACCGCACGCGCAAATTTACCGAGCTACTGCTTCGTGAATGAAGCGTAGCGCACGTAATTTACGGAGGCGTAGCGTAGAAACGGTACGCTGCGCCTCTGTAGTAGTGCGCTCCCCTACCTGAATCTACCCCATGGCCTGCAGGGGAAAGAAGCGTCAATTTTCAGCAAGGCTAGAGGATAGAACCCTCTCTATATTCTCCTTGTACTGCGCTACAGTGCATGGCGCAGCTACCGTACATTGGCGTTAGCCGATGATGGATTGATGGCAGCTCAGGAAGGGAGGTCCTCTTTGTACACCCAGCGCAGACATTGTTTTCTAGCCTTCATCACATCCGCTCTTTCTTAATACTCTTATTTAGGAAATTCCTGTTTAATTAGTATTGAAACATATTTATCTGACCCCCGGATCACGCATAACATGCGCCATCCGCAAACTCAGCAAATCGCCATCCGATTCACCCAATGTGCTGAAAGACGGTCTTGTTTTGTTACATCTAGAAACTCTTTGATACACGCCGTCCGTGCTGTAGGAAAGACGAGGGTCAGCCAGAAAGCAACCGACCTTCCCAAACCCGACAGCATGTTTGGAAAGAATGGATCTCTTAGGTAGATTCAAAAAGAGTTAGGCCGGCTTATCAGTAGATAAGCCGACCTAACTCTGAATTTACGCCGCTGTATGTTTAAGCGTATGCTCAAACAGGGATACGCTTAAACATATCTAAGATAGGCCGGCTTGCGCCGTCCTATCTTAGCTTGCAATGTTTCTGATGGCCGCTAGGTGGCGCTTCCATTGAGGCCGGCGTAGATTATGTAAATGAGGGGATACGCCGATTCACGAACGAACGCCAGGCCGACGCAGTACTTTTACGCCGTTTACGTAAGAGATAGGCCGCGTAAAGTTAGTGCTAGGCTGTAGTGGAATAGTAATGTTAAGTATGGCCGCCGTTCCCGCCACGAAATTCGAAATTTTTGCGTCGTTTGCGTAAGTCGTCCGCGAATCGGGAGTTACGTCGTTTACGTCCACGTCGAAATCAATAGGCCCGTACGGCGTACCTAGCCGCAATGCGCCCTGGGAAATGTAGTCGCCCGGCGCATGCGCAGTGTAAAAATACGTCAAAAAACGTGAGGTCAAGCCTCATTTCCATACAGCACGCCCCCCCCCCTCCAAGTCATTTGAATTAGGCGCCCCTACGCCTGCTCGTTTGAGGCTACGCTGCCGTAGATTAGCAGGTAAGAAGATTGAGAATCAATACTAGCCTAACTAATTTACGGCGGTGTAGCCTAAACAGGCTAGGCTACGCCGCCCTAAAGATAATCCAATGTACCTGAATCTACCTATATGTTTTTAGTATCGGTGAGATTATTATTACTATTGCTACCGTGTTTCCCCCGAAAATAAGACCTACCCCGAAAATAACCCCCATTGTGATTTTTGGGGAGGGCTGCAATATAAGCCCTACCCCGAAAATAAGACCTAGCGCGGTATGTGATGTGTGCTGGTATAGCGCCTCCCGCTGCTCTCCTCCTCTTCAGACAGCTGTGAGGGGGGGTCAAAATCCCCCGCTGGCTGAAGAGAGGAGAGAAGCAGCGGGACATCAGCTGAGCCCCTCTATGCGCTTCCATGGCCCGTCGGAGCTCTTGTTCCCGCTCCGAGCACTGAGGGGGGGTCAAGATCCCCCGCTGACAGCTGTCTGAAGAGGAGGAGAGCAGCGGGAGGCCAGTTGAGCGCCGAGCGGCGCTATACCAGCACACACATACCACGCTAGGTCTTATTTTCGGGGTAGGGCTTATATTGCAGCCCTCCCCCAAAATCACAATAGGGCTTATTTTCGGGGAAACACGGTATTACTATAAGAATTAAAGGGATTGTAAAGGTTTGTTTTTTATTTTCTAAATAGGTTCCTTTAAGCTAGTGCATTGTTGGTTCAATAACCTTTTCCTTCCATTTCCCTTCTAAATGTTTTTTTTTCTTTGTTTGTTTCTTTTGTTTGTTTCACTTCCCGTTCCTCCTCAGTAAGCTTTCCACCATCATCCGAGCCGTTCTGTCTGGGGGTTAGTCAGCGTGCCCGCCCCCTCCCTTGGCACTACATCCCTGCGGGGAAACGCTGTGAACACAAGGGATGTAGTCCCAAGGGGGGTGGGCGGGCACGTTGACTAACCCCCAGCCAGAACGGCTCGGATGATGGGGGCAAGCTTACTGAGGAGGAACAGGAAGTGAGAAATTCAGACAAAGAAAAAAAAAACATTTAGGTTTCTTTAACAAAAGGCGGACTCCGTCGCTACGGAGTCCGCCAGCTCAGTGGTAAATCTCTCCGCTGAGCCGGCGGATGACAAGTCCCTCTCTGCTCACTGAGCGGGGAGGGGCTTGTGCAGCGCCGCTGTCTCCTATGAAGAGATATCATAAAAACAGACAGCATGTCCGTTTTCATCAGATCTCACCCGATCCGATCCGCCATGGACGGATGGGAACGTACCGCCATGCGTCTGATTTTGGCGGATCAGATCGGGTGGGATGTCAGCGGACGCTCCATAGGATTGCATGGAGCGGCCGTTCAGGTCCGCCGACAAAACTGACCTGAACGGTCCGACCGCGTGAAAGGGGCCTTAGAATGGAAATCAAAGGAAAGGGTAAGTGAACCAACAATGCACTCGCTTAAAGGAACCAATTTAGAAAATAAAAAACAAACCTTTACAACAAAAGAACCATGGGTCAGATTCACAGACAAATACGTTACGCTGCGGCGGCGTAACGTATCCCATTTACGTTACACCGCCGCAGGTTTACAGCGTAAGTGCCTGATTCACAAAGCTCTTACCTGTAAACTCGCGGCGGTGTAACGTAAATCCACTCGGCGCAAACCAGCCTAATTCAAATGGGGCGGACACCATTTAAATTAGGCGCGTTCCCGCACCGAATGTACTGCGCATGCTCCGTCCGTCAAATTACCCGACGTGCATTGCGCTAAATGACGTCGCAAGGACGTCATTGGTTTCGACGTTAACGTAAATGGCATCCAGCGCCATTCACGGACGACTTACGCAAACGACGTGAAATTTGAAATTTCGACGCGGGAACGACGGCCATACTTAACATGGGTTACACAACCTAGAGGGCATGCTTAGTTCACGGCGTATCTCGACGGAAACTACATAAATTTAGAGCGACGGGTAAAGCGGACGTTCGTAAAATGGCCATAACTAGTCATTTGCCTATTCTACGCCGACCGCAATGGAATCGCCACCTAGCGGCCGGCCTAGAATTGCAGCCTAAGATCCGACAGTGTAAGTCAATTACACCTGTCGGATCTTAGGGAGATCTATGCGTAACCCGATTCTATGAATCAGGCGCATAGATACGACAATCGTATCTCAGAGATACGACGGCGTATCAGGAGATACACCGTAGTATCTCTTTTGTGAATCTGGCCCCATGTGACCAAATCTGTGTGAACAACTTGCCATCACACCTACCCAAATGGCCAAAAGTATGCAGTGACCCCTCCAAATCAGGAGCATCTTTAAGGCAGGGCAAAAGGGAAGCTGACCTGGGCCCTGTCATTGTTGTGGGGCCCAACGCAGCTGCCTCATACTTGCCAACAATCCCAGTTTAAATTCCCTTGTCCCTTGAAGTTTTAATCCTGTGCCGTGTCCTGATATCTCCGTGTGAAGTGCTGCTACTAATGCTGCCCAGCTCTGCCCTATTGTTGTGTACAGATGACTCACCTGCAGACCCTGTGTTTACATGTAAATAACCTGCATTCATATGTAAATAGCAGCAGCATTCATATGTAATTAATTGAGACTGGCAGCATTCATATGTATATCACACCCCTCTGCAGTGAAGAGATGATGTGCTGTAACCTCTGGCAACCAATCAGTGAGCAGTATTACTGTACCATAATCTCCAGCAACTAATCAACAAGAAGAAATCATGTGCTGTAACCTCTAGCAACCAGTTAGTAAGTGGTAATGATATGCCGTAACCTCTGGCAACCAATCCCAATCACTGCCTGATCTGATACAGTAAACTGATTTTAAGTCTAGCTGATATTTATTTCGGGCCAGATTCTCAAAGACTTACGAGGGCGTATCTCCAGATACGCCGTCGTAAGTCCGAATGGCCGCCGTCGTATCTATGCGCCTGATTCATAGAATCAGTTACGCATAGATTTGGCCAAGATACGAGCGGCGTAAATCTCCTACGCCGTTGTATCTTGGGGTGCATATTTACGCTGCCCGCTAGGTGGCGCTTCCGCTGATTTCCGCGTCGAATATGTAAATGAGCAAGATACGCCGATTCACAAACGTACGTACGCCCGTCGCAATTAGTTACGCAGTTTACGTAAGAGATACGCCGGCGTAAAGATAAAGCTGGTCTCTAGGTGGCGCAGCCCATGCAAGGTATGGACGTCGGAACAGGCGTATCTTTTTACGTCGTTTACGTAAGTCGTACGCGAATAGGGCTGTGCGTAAGTTACGTTCACGTCGTAGGCAGTGTTCGACGTATCTTAGGCATTATATCCGACGCATGTGCACTGGGATACGTCCACGGACGGCGCATGCGCCGTTCATTCAAAACGTCATTTACGTGGGGTCATGCTTTATTTACATAAAACACGCCCACCTCTTCACAATTTGAATTACGCGCGCTTACGCCGGCACATTTACGCTACGCCGCCGTAACTTAGGACGCAAGTGCTTTGTGAATACAGCACTTGCCTCTCTAAGTTGCGGCGGCGTAGCGTAAATACGATACGCTACGCCTGCCCACACTTACGCCGCCCTACGTGAATCTAGGCCTGTATGTCTCAGAGCAGGTGGAGAGCAAAATTGCATGGGTCCAATCAGAATTTTTTTGCCCAGGGTCCAATCAACATTAAAGACGGCCCCGCTCCAAATCATGGAGTTCAGGTGTCTCCTGTGAAGGGTACTGTTAATACTGCATCATACAAAGACATTTGTGCTCTTCCAACCTTGTGGTAACAGTTTGGTGAAGACCCTTTTCTGTTCCAGGCTGACTGTGGCACTGTATATAAAGCCATCTATATAAACATGGTTTGACCAGTTTGGTGTGGAGGATCTCGAGTGGCCTCCATATAGCCCAGACTTCAACCCTACTGATCACCTTTGCTTCATTAAGATATGTTTTGACCAGTTTGGTGTTGAGGATCTTGAATGGCCTGCACAGAGCCCACACCTCAACTCTACTGAACCCCTTTGCTTCATTAAGACATGTTTTGACCAGTTTGGTGTTGAGGATCTTGAATGGCCTGCACAGAGCCCACACCTCAACTCTACTGAACACCTTTGCTCCATAAAGACGTGGCTTGACTGGTTTGTTGTGGAGGAACTAAAATGCCCTGACCTCAAACCTACTGAACACCTTTGTTTCATAAGGACATGGTGGGACCATTTTGGTGTGGAGGATCTCAGGTTGCCTGCACAGAGCCCAGACTTCCACCCTACTGAACACATTTGCTCCATAAAGACATGATTTGACCAGTTTGGTTTGGAGGAACTCGAGTGGCCTTCACAGAGCCCTGACTTCAACCCTACTGAATACCTCTGCTCCATAAAGACATTTTTGGACCAGTTTGATGTGGAGGAACTGAAATGCCCTTCATAAATACATGGCCTCAAACCTACTGAACACCTTTGTTTCATAAAGACATGGTGGAACTAGTTTGGTGTGGAGGTTCTCATGTTGCCTGTACAGAGCCCTGACCTCAACCCTACTGAACACCTCTGCTCCATAAAGACATTTTTGGACCAGTTTAGTGTGGAGGAACTTCAGTGGCCTGCACAGAGCCCTGACCTCAACCTTACTGAACACCTTTGCCCCATCAAAGACATGGTTTGACCAGTTTGGTTTGGAGCAACTCAAGTGGCCTTCACAGAGCCTTGATTTCAACCCTACAGACTTCTACTCCAAAATCTTGTGGAAAGCCTTTGCAGAAGTGAAAGTTGTCATCCGGAGGAACTGAAATGACCTGCATACTTGCATAGAGTCCTGACCTTAAGCCTACTGAACACCTTTACTCCATAAATACATGGTTTGACCAGTTTGGTTTGGAGCAACTCAAGTGGCCTTCACAGAGCCTTGATTTAAACCCTACTAAACACATTTGGGATGAACTGGAAGTTTGATGGTGAGCCAAGTCTTCTCGTCTAACATCAGTACCTGACCTCACAAATGGGCAAAGTTTCCCACAGACTCCCACTCCAAAATCTTGTGGAACACCTTTCCGGAAATGGAAGTTGTGGTCTGGAGGAACTGAAATGACCTGCATAGAGTCCTGAACTCAAGCCTTCTGAACACCTTTGTTTCATAAAGACGTGGTGGGACTAGTTTGGTTTGGAGGAACTCAAGTGGCCTTTACAGAGCCCTGACTTCAACCCTACTAAACACCTTTAGGATGAACTGGAAGTTTGGTGGTGAGCCCGGTCTTCTTATCCTACATCAGTACCTGAACTCACAAATGGGCAAAGATTCCCACAGACTCCCACTCCAAAATCTTGTGGAAAGTCTTTCCAGAAGAGTGGAAGTTGTGGTCTGGAGGAACTAAAATGACCCGCATTGAGTCCTGACCTCAACCTTACTGAACACCTTTGTTTCATAAAACATGGTGGGACCAATTTGATGCAGAGGAACTCAAGTGGCCTTCACAGAGCTCTGACTTGAACCCTACTAAACACCCTTGGGATAAACTGAAATTACGACAGTGAGCCAGGTCTTCTTATCCAACATCGGTACCTGATTCCCACAGTCACCCTCCAAAATCTCATGGAAAGCCTTTCTAGAAGAGTGGAAGCTGCTATAGCTGCAAATAGAGAAAACTTTGTATTTAAAGGGCATGGTATTGGAATAGGATGTGAACAAGCTAAAATAGGCGCGATGGTAGGGTAACCACAAACTTTTGGTCATAAAGTCCAATCTTTTCTGGCCCGGTTTTAAATCCTTCCCTACTTTTTTAAAAAGAAACACAGTTTTGGATTAGTTTTGAATGACTGCAAAGCCGGACTGAAGGGTTGATTATTTTATTTGGCCGGCGTCTTGCTTGAACATCTGTTCGGGGGCCGAGGAAATCACATTTTCATACTTTCTTCAAGCTCCTTGATACGGCCTCTCCTAACCAACATCTTACAAATAACAAATAATACTTTTGCTATCCAAACATAGAATGCCAGTCGGAGGGATTCTGGCTTATTTACCCCGTTTCAGTAAACTGGTTGGACACTGAATCTGGTTTTTCCGATAAGGATCTGGTCGGGATTATCCCTCACAGGTGATACGATCCCAGAGCCGCCTGTGGAAGCGAAGAGGTAGGATTAGCATTATCCCCTGGTGACGGCAGGTAGGATCTTACATGTGCTCCGAGGTCTTTATGGTTCTTAGTATAGAAGTATTTAACCACCCCGGGTGATTTCTTTTAATCCCCCCCCCCACTTTTGTTTGTTTCGATGTCTCAGCTCCACACAAAATGTCTTTTAACATATGTAACCTACCCTTACACATAATCCGAACATATAATATATATATATTTAGGACAGATGGAACTTTTCTTTATGAGCAGATTTGTATAAAAGAACTTCAGGATATCTTTAATGTGCTGGGTAACACAAAATTAGATGTGTATGCCACCTCAACCATCGCTGCTTGCTCTATTTTAACTTTAAATAAAAGTGTACCTTTGCCCAGACCTAGAGATAATAAACTATTTGTATTTTCTTTACTAGCAGAAAATGGGGTTTTTAAAACAAGCTACCTCTGATCTCTCTAGCTGCTTTTCCTGTGAGGTTATTCATTCTTAAAGTTAAAGTTATTAAAGAGCATCAGTACCCCCCTCTCCATTCACAGAGTACCTGTGCCCCTCTTCCTTCTACAGAGCCCCCTCTACCTACACAAAGCACCAGTTCCCTCCTCCCTACTCAAGGTGCCAGTGCCCCCCCCACCTCCATAGAGCACCGGTGCCCCCTCTCTTTCCACAGGGCACCAATGCCCACCTCTCCTTTCACAGGGTACCAGTGTCCTACCTCTACCTCTACAGAACACCAGTACCCCCCTCTCCATCCACAGAGTACCTGTTCCCCTCTTCCTTCTACAGAGCCCCCTCTACCTACACAAAGCACCAGTTCCCTCCTCCCTACTCAAGGTGCCAGTGCCCCCCCCCACCTCCATAGAGCACCAGTGCCCCCTCTCTTTCCACAGGGCACCGATGCCCACCTCTCCTTCCACAGGTTACCAGTGTCCTACCTCCACAGAACACCAGTACCCCCCTCTCCATTCACAGAGTACCTGTGCCCCTCTTCCTTCTACAGAGCCCCCTCTACCTACACAAAGCACCAGTTCCCTCCTCCCTACTCAAGGTGCCAGTGCCCCCCCCCCCACCTCCATAGAGCACAAGTGCCCCCTCTCTTTCCACAGGGCACCGATGCCCACCTCTCCTTCCACAGGGTACCAGTGTCCTACCTCTACCTCCACAGAACACCAGTGCCCTTCTCTCCATCTACAGAGCACCAGTGCCCTCCTCTCCATCTACAGAGCACCAGTGTCCTCCCTCTACCTCCACAGAGCATCAGTGCCCTCATCTCCATCCATAAGGAACCAGTGCCCCTCTTCCCTCCACAAAGGACCGGTGTCCACCTCTACCCAAAGCACCAGTTCCCTCCTCCTCCCTACACAAGGTACCAGTCCCCCTCTCCATCTACAGAGCATCAGTGCCACCTCCAGAGCACCAGTGCCCACCTCTCCTTCCGAAGGGGAGCAGTGCCCTCCCTCCCCCTCCGCAGAACACCAGTGCCCTCCTCTCCTTCCAAAGAGTTCCAGTGCCACTTCTCTATCCATAGAGCATCAGTCCCCCCACTCTTCATCCATAAAGAACCAGTGTCCCCTCTCCATCCACAGAGCACCAGTGCCCCTCCTCCCTCCACAGAACACCAATGCCCTCCTCTCATTCCACAGATTTTCAGTGCCCCACTCTTTATCCACATAGAACCACTGCCCCCTCCTCACCTCAACAGAGTACCAGTGCCTCCTCTCCTTCCACAGGGAATGAGTACCCCCCACTTCTTCCACAGAGCATTAGTGACCGTCTCCCTCTAGAGAGTACTAGTGCTTCGCCTCTCCCCCAAAAAAATGGGAACCCCCCCCCCATTGCACCAATGTCACCCCTCTCCCACCCCTTATCTTTTCCAAAAATCTTCAGGTCAATCATGTGACATAAGGTCCATTTCTTCTTCAGATGTTCTCCTGTTCACTGGTCCAGTGCCCCCTCTCCATCTACAGAGCACCGGTGCCCTCCTTTCCTTCCACAGAGTTCCAGTGCCCCCTCTATTTCCACATGGTACCACTGCCCCCTCCTCACCTCAACAGAGCACCAGTTCCCCTTTCTCCTTCCACAGAGTTCCAGTGCCCCCTCCTCACCTCCACAGAGCACCAATGCCCCTCCTCACCTCCACAGAGCACCAGTACCCCTCCTCACCTCCACAGAGCACCAATGCCCCTCCTCACCTCCACAGAGCACCAGTTCTCCTCCTCACCTCCACAGAGCACCAGTGCTCCTCCTCTCCTCCACAGAGCACCAATGCCCCTCCTCACCTCCACAGAGCACCAATGCCCCTCCTCACCTCCACAGAGAACCAATGCCCCTCCTCACCTCCACAGAGCACCAGTTCTCCTCCTCACCTCCACAGAGCACCAATGCCCCTCCTCACCTCCACAGAGCACCAGTGCCCCTCCTCACCTCCACAGAGCACCAATGCCCCTCCTCACCTCCACAGAGCACCAATGCCCCTCCTCACCTCCACAGAGCACCAGTGCCCCTCCTCACCTCCACAGAGCACCAATGCCCCTCCTCACCTCCACAGAGCACCATTGCCCCTCCTCACCTCCACAGAGCACCAATGCCCCTCCTCACCTCCACAGAGCACCAATACCCCTCCTCACCTCCACAGAGCACCAGTTCTCCTCCTCACCTCCACAGAGCACCAGTGCTCATCCTCTCCTCCACAGAGCACGAATGCCCCTCCTCACCTCCACAGAGCACCAATGCCCCTCCCCACCTCCACAGAGCTCCAATGCCCCTCCTCACCTCCACAGAGCACCAATGCCCCTCCTCACCTCCACAGAGCACCAATGCCCCTCCTCACCTCCACAGAGCACCAATGCCCCTCCTCACCTCCACAGAGCACCAATGCCCCTCCTCACCTCCACAGAGCACCAGTTCTCCTCCTCACCTCCACAGAGCACCAGTGCTCCTCCTCTCCTCCACAGAGCACCAATGCCCCGCCTCACCTCCACAGAGCACCAATGCCCCTCCCCACCTCCACAGAGCACCAATGCCCCTCCTCACCTCCACAGAGCACCAATGCCCCTCCTCACCTACACAGAGCACCAGTGCCCCTCCTCACCTACACAGAGCACCAGTGCCCCTCCTCACCTCCACAGAGCACCAGTGCCCCTTCTCACTGCACCAATGTTTCCCATCTCCCACCCCTTATCTTTTTCCGAAAAATCTTCAGGTCAGTCATGTGACATAAGGTCCACCTCATCAGATCTTCTCCCAGACTGGGTGGTCCAGTGCCCCCTCTTCATCTACAGGATACCAATGCCCTCCCTCTACCTCCACAGAGCACCCGTGTCCTTCTCTCCTACACAGTTCCAGTGCCCCCCCCTCCGCTCCATCCACAGAGCACGAATGCCCCTCCTCACCTCCACAGAACACCCGTGTCCTCCTCTCCTACACAGTTCCAGTGCCCCCCCCCCCCCCCGCGCTACATCCACAGAGCACCAATGCCCCTCCTCACCTCCACAGAGCACCAGTTGCCTGTCTCTCCTTCAACAGGGTAACAGTACCCCTCTCTTCCTCCACAGAGCATCACTGCCCCTCTCCCTCTTTAGGGTACTAATGACTATGCTTTCCCCTCACAAAATACGGGGTATCTCTCCCCTCCCCCCCCCCCTCCACATTGCACCAATGTTGCCCCTCTCCCATGCCTTATCTTTTCCAAATATCTACAGGTCAGTCGTGTGACATAAGGTCCACTTCTTCTTCAGATCTTCCCCCGGACTGAGTGGTCCTTGATGCACAAAGCCACGGTGACTTGACATCAGTGCTGCTCTCTGCACCTATGTAAGTGCAGGGTGCTGTGTTGACACCCCCGCGGGGGTGGGTCCATGCTGTCCTTGGACAACCAACATCATTCAATCCGGAAGGTTGAGGACATCTAGTGGCACAAGGGAATTATTAAATGGGCAGTGCTGGACCAAAAGCAAGTATTGTACACTAAAGTTTGTGGACTTTTTAAAAAAAAATATATCCTGAGTCACATAGGCGGCTCTTTATTAGGCAAAATAGACGGTTGCTTTAGGCCTCGTCCTTAGAAGGGCCTCTCGCTGGTGGCCGCCTAATTTGCCTCAGTAGTGGAAGGAAATATCGGTCAGTGTGCCCAAGCAAGCCGGCGGGGGGTGAGTGGGCGGCGGGCGCTGCACATAGACAGTCATGGTATGTCTTTTCAGCGACATGCCTGGATACTCCCTCAGAGGTCTGTGATCTAACATTGATCCCTTGTGGATCACGTCACCGATCCTTCATCTGTGTATTGGGTGCCTTGTCTTACCCATCAGGTCATATATTATTAATAAACTGACACCTAAGATGAGCTGGCGTCTTCATATTGCAAGTGGTGTCCATCCATGCAGGATATCACATATGTCATTGAGTGTCGGAATGTCCTCAGATCGCAGGCTGCTGACAGCATGATTCATGAGAAAACGAGAATACGAGGACAGGCCCGATAACGGGTGAACCGATGATATAGTAGAAAATAATAAACTACACCTTATGGCCACTCAACAGGAGATTATTATACACGATATTACCAAAAGTATTGGGACGCCTGCCTTTACACATATTTCAGGTTCAGGAGTTGTTAAGGTAGCATACAGTGTCCAAGCACCCCTGTGGACTCAGTGGCGGCTGGTGCTCAATTTTTTTTGGGGGGGGCGCAAACGAAAAAAGAAAAAAATTGCAGCCTGTGCCCATCAAATGCAGCCACTGTGCCATCAATTGTCACCACTGTGCCATGCCATCAAACGCAGCCACTGCGCCATCAATTGTCACCACTGTGCCATGCCATCAAACGCAGCCACTGCGCCATCAATTGTCACCACTGTGCCATGCCATCAAACGCAGCCACTGTGCCATCAATTATCACCACTGTGCCATGCCATCAAATGCAGTCACTATGCCATCAATTTGCACCACTATGCCATGCCATCAAATGCAGTCACTGTGCCATCAATTGTCACCACTGTGCCATGCCATCAAACGCAGCCACTGTGCCATCAATTGTCACCACTGTGCCATGCCATCAAACGCAGCCACTGTGCCATCAATTGTCACCACTGTGCCATGCCATCAAACGCAGCCACTGCGCCATCAATTGTCACCACTGTGCCATGCCATCAAACGCAGCCACTGCGCCATCAATTGTCACCACTGTGCCATGCCATCAAACGCAGCCACTGTGCCATCAATTATCACCACTGTGCCATGCCATCAAATGCAGTCACTATGCCATCAATTTGCACCACTATGCCATGCCATCAAACGCAGCCACTGTGCCATCAATTGTCACCACTGTGCCATGCCATCAAACGCAGCCACTGTGCCATCAATTGTCACCACTGTGCCATGCCATCAAACGCAGCCACTGTGCCATCAATTGTCACCACTGTGCCATGCCATCAAATGCAGTCACTATGCCATCAATTTGCACCACTGTGCCATGCCATCAAATGCAGTCACTATGCCATCAATTCGCACCACTGTGCCATGCCATCAAACGCAGTCACTGTGCCATGCCATCAAACGCAGTCACTTTGCCATGCCATCAAAAACGCAGCCACTGTGCCCCTCAATTGTCGCCACTGTGCCAATTGTCACCACTGTGCCCTTTAATTGTCGCCACTGTGCCCATTGTTGCCACTGCATGTCACTGTGCCCTTTAATTGTCGTCACTGTGCCCATTGTTGCCACTGCATGTCACTGTGCCCTTTAATTGTTGCCACTGTGCCCATTGATGCCACTGTGTCCTTTGTCGCCTCTGTGCCCATTGTCGCCGCTGTACCCTGTAAAATGCACTTACCTTTCTCCTTCCACATCCCTCGATGTCTTCTCTCGCCTTGATGACGCTTCAGCCAATCAGGTTACCGATAACCAGAATCGGTGAACCTGATTGGCTGAGATGCCTGTCAGTCTTATCCAAGGAACGCACCTCACGTACGTTCCGAGCATAAGCATCCGGGAGACGAGGGCTTTAGGCACTTCCGCACAGCCAACCAGCTGCTGTTATTCAGGTGGTCGGCACTCAATGTCCAGCCACCTGAATAGACCAGCAGCAGCTGGCAACAATAACATACATTCATGCAATGCACGAACGTATGTTATTTTCAGTGGCGGTGCGGAGCCAGAGGGGGCGGCGCTCCAGCGCCCTCTATAGACGGACCGCCACTGTGTGGACTACAGTCCATTTTCCAGTTTCATGTCATTGCATATACACTATATTACCAAATGTATTGGGACGCCTGCCTATACAAGTACATGATCTTTAATGGCATCCCGGTCTTAGTCAGTAGGGTTCAATATTGAGTTGGCCCCGCCCTTTGCAGCTATAACAGCTTCAACTTTTCTGGGAAGGCCGTCCACAAGGTTTAGGAGTGTGTCTATGGGAATGTTTGACCATTCTTCCAGAAGTGAATTTGTGAGGTCAGGCACTGATGTTGAACGAGGACGCCTGGCTCGCAGTCTCCACTCTAATTCATCCCCAAGGTGGTCTATCGGATTGAGGTCAGGATTCTGTGCAGGGCAGTCAAGTTCCTCCACCCCAAACTCGCACATCCATGACTTTATGGACCTTGCTTTGGTCACTGGTCCAAATCATTTGGTGGGGGGGGGGGGGGGGGATGATGGTGTTGGGTTGTTTTTCAGGGGTTGGGCCCAGTGAAGGGAACTCTTAAGGCGTCAGCATACCAAGACATTTTTGACAATTTCATGCTCCCAACTTTGTGGGAACTTTGTGGGAACAGTTTGGGGAGGGCCCCTTCCTGTTCCAACATGACTGCGCACCAGAGCACAAAGCAAGGTCCATAAAGACATGGATGAGCGAGTTTGGGGTGGAGGAACTTGACTGGCCTGCCCTTAACCCGACAGTGATCTCCAAACTGTGGCCCGGGGGCCAGATACAGACCTTTGCTTACCTTTATCCAACCCTTGTGACACTTTTTCTCCAGCTGACATTATTGATGGGCACCGTTCCTCCCACTGACACCATGAATGGGGCACTATTTTTCCCACTTATACAAAGAATGAGGTACTGTTACTCCAACTAAAACCAATGATGGGGCATTGCTTGCTCTCACTGATGCCAAGGCATTTTCTACTTTTTACTGGCCACAGTCAAGCCTGAAGGACGGTAAACTGGCCCTTTGTTTGGAGACGACCCCTGTGATAGAACACCTTTGGAGCGGCGACTGTGAGCCAGGGCTTCTCGTGCCTGACCTCACAAACCTTGTGGGTGGCCTTCCCAGAAGATTTGAAGCTGTTATAGCGGCAAAGGGCGGGGCTAACTCAATATTGAACCCTACGGACTAAGACTGGGATGCCATAAAAGTTCATGTGCGTGTAAAGGCAGGCGTCCCAATACTTTTGGTAATATAGTGTATACAGCTATGATATAATCTCCTGTTGAGTGGCCGTAAGGTGTAGTTTTATTATTTTCTACTATATCATCGGTTTATCCGTTATAGGGCCTGTTGGTAATACAGTGGCCCAGATTCAAGAAGCAATTGCGCCTGCGTAACCATAGTTACACAGCGCAATTGCTTACTTGCGCCGGCGTAACGAATGCTCCTGATTCAGGAACCTTGTTACACCGACTGCAGCCTAAGATATGCGCGGCATAAGGCTCTTATGCCCGCATATCTTAGGCTGCATTCTTGCGATGGCCGCTAGGTGGCGTTCCCGTTGTGCTCAGCGTATAGTATGCAAATTGCATACTAACGCCGATTCACTATGGTACGCGCGCCCCACGTACGCAGTTTACGTCGTTTGCGTACGGCGTGTTTAGCGTAAGGCTGCCCCTTTTAATAGCAGGGGCAGCCAATGCTAAAGTATACCCGTCGTTCCGCGTCGCGAAATTTGAAAGTTACGTAGTTTGCGTAAGTGAATCGTGAATGGCGCTGGACGCCATTCACGTTCACTTTGAAGCAAATGACGTCCTTGCGACGTCATTTACCGCAATGCACGTCGGGAAAGTTTCCCGACGGAGCATGCGCTCTACGCTCGGCGCGGGAACGCGCCTAATTTAAATGATTCCCGCCCCCTACGGGATCATTTAAATTGCGCGCGCTTACGCCGGGCATTTTGCCGGCGCGCCCACGCAATTTACGGAGCTACTGCTCCGTGAATCAAGGGCAGCGCAGTAAATGTGCGGGGGCGCAGGGCAAAAACATTGCCCTGCGCCTCCGTAAAAAAAGCGCAAATCTAACTGAATCCGGGCCAGTGTATATAAAATGACATGAAACTGTTAAAAAAAAAAAAAAATGGACTGTAGTCCGCAGGGGTGCTTGGACTGTAGTCCGCAGGGGTGCTTGGACTGTAGTCCGCAGGGGTGCTTGGACTGTAGTCCGCAGGGGTGCTTGGACTGTAGTCCGCAGGGGTGATTGGACACTGTATGCTACCTAAACAGTTCCTGAAACTGAAATATGAAGCTGTCAGAGCTGAGAGAGGCTCTGTGTACGGCATGGTATCCTCTCTCTTCTTGGGCACAGGATGGAATATTCCGACGTATTTAAACTTTGATCATCTGGACTTTTATTAACTCTTAGTACATAACACTTAATCCGTGTGACGGTTGGTCGTTGGCGCACCAGCTTGCTGTTAGCGGACTTTGAACGCCGGATTTATACTCTCTGCTTTGTATTGTGATGAGTATCTTGGTAAACACAATTCATTGTTAATCTTTTAATAACCCCTGCTTTGTTTTTTCCCGTTCCAGCTCTTTGGAGTTTTTATTGCTTGGCTCATATGTGCCCTTTTTATTGCCAGTCGGTACACCTGTCCGCCACAATCACTTCCCTTCCATCATCATAATGGTGATGATGATACAACGTAACAGTTGGAGGAGTATGGGCGAGCTGTGGAAAGACAATATAGTCTGTTGTATGAGTTCCACGGAAGGCTGGTTGGTGAAACGCTCTATTCATTGACATGCAGCATGTTCATTCTCAGTTTGTTGTTCTTACAAATGTGGGCCCTGTGTTCCTGGGCAGTCACACAGTCTTCTGGATAGTGTAGGGAATGGTTAGAAAAACTGTCTTATTTTTATTGGAGTCTGTGTCCTTTTGGGGAGATTTCCCTTCAAACCCCATTGAGGAGACGCAACAGGAAATGAAATGAAATCTATACAAAAATATAGCTTGAGCTGGACATACACAGAGCAAATTTTGTCCGGCTTTTTGGGTGGCCTACGCCCCCAAGCCTCCTAGTGTCACCATTGCATTCCAGTGTCATGCAGTGTGCCCCCATTCCTCCTGGTGCCACCACTGCACCCCAGGGTCATCCAATAGTCCAATGCATCAGATTCCTCCTAGTGTTGCCAATGGACCCCAGGGTCATCCAATAGTTCAATTCATCCCATTCCTCCTAGTGTTGCCAATGGATCCCAGGGTCATCCAATAGTCCAATGCATCCCATTCCTCCTAGTGTTGCCAATGGATCCCAGGGTCATCCAATAGTCCAATGCATCCCATTCCTCCTAGTGTTGCCAATGGACCCCAGGGTCATCCAATAGTTCAATTCATCCCATTCCTCCTAGTGTTGCCAATGGATCCCAGGGTCATCCAATAGTCCAATGCATCCCATTCCTCCTAGTGTTGCCAATGGATCCCAGGGTCATCCAATAGTCCAATGCATCCCATTCCTCCTAGTGTTGCCAATGGACCCCAGGGTCATCCAATAGCCCTATGCATCCCATTCCTCCTAGTGTTGCCAATGGACCCCAGGGTCATCCAATAGTCCAATGCATTCCATTCCTCCTAGTGTGTTGCCAATGGATCCCAGGGTCATCCAATAGTCCAATGCATCCCATTCCTCCTAGTGTTGCCAATGGACCCCAGGGTCATCCAATAGTCCAATGCATCCCATTCCTCCTAGTGTTGCCAATGGATCCCAGGGTCATCCAATAGTCCAATGCATCCCATTCCTCCTAGTGTTGCCAATGGATCCCAGGGTCATCCAATAGTCCAATGCATCCCATTCCTCCTAGTGTTGCCAATGGACCCCAGGGTCATCCAATAGCCCTATGCATCCCATTCCTCCTAGTGTTGCCAATGGACCCCAGGGTCATCCAATAGTCCAATGCATTCCATTCCTCCTAGTGTTGCCAATGGATCCCAGGGTCATCCAATAGTCCAATGCATCCCATTCCTCCTAGTGTTGCCAATGGACCCCAGGGTCATCCAATAGTCCAATGCATCCCATTCCTCCTAGTGTTGCCAATGCACTCCATTCCTCCTAGTGTTGCCAATGCACCCCAGGGTCATCTAACAGCCCTATGCGCCCCCATTCCTCCTGGTGTCACCAGTACACCCCAAGCTCATCCAATAGCCCTATGCACGCTGTTCTTCCTAGTGTCACCAATTCAGCCCAGTGTCATCCAATAGCCTTACGCACCGCATTCATCCTAGTGTTACCAATGCCCTCCAGGGTCATCCAATAACCTCATATGCCCCCCATTTCTCCTAGTGCCCCCACTGCACCCCAGGGTCATTTAATTGTCCTCTGCACCCCATTCCTTCTGGTGTCACCAGTGCACCCAGGCTCATCCAATAGCCCTATGCACCCCATTCCTCCTAGTATTACCAATGCACCCCAGGCTCATCCAACAGCCCTATGCACCCCATTCATCCTAGTGTCTCCAATTCAGCCCAGTGTCATCCAGTAGCCGTATGCACCCCATTCCTCCTAGTGTTATCAATGCACTCCAGGGTCATCCAGTAGCCTTATATGTCCTAATTTCTCCTTGTGCCACCATTGCACCCCAGGGTCAACCAATAGCCCTATGCACCCCATTCCTCCTAGTGTTGCCAATGCACCCCAGGCTCATCCAATAGTCCTATGCACCCCATTCCTCCTAGTGTTATCAATGCCCTCCAGGGTCTTTCAATAACCTCATATGCCCCCCATTTCTCCTAGTGCCCCCACTGCACCCCAGGGTCATTTAATAGTCCTATACAGCCAATTCCTCCTGGTGTCACTAGTGCACCCCAGTATTATCCAATAGCCCTATGCAACCTATTCCTCCTAGTGTCACTAATGTACCCCAGGGTCATCCAATAGCCATAGGCGTCCCCTGTTTCTCTTAATGTCACCAGTGCACCCCAGTGACATCCAATGTGCCCTATGTGCCCCCAGGCCTCCTAGTGCCACCAATACACCCCAGGGACATCCAATAGCCCTATGTGCACCCATTTCTCCTGGTGTCACCAATGCACCCCAGTGTCATCCAATAGCCCTACGCACCCCATTTATCCTAGTGTTACCAATGCACTCCATGGTCATCCAGTAGCCTTATATGTCCCCATTTCTCCTGGTGTCACCAGTGCACCCCAGAGTCATCCAATAGTCCTATGCATCCCATTCCTCCTGGTGTCACCAGTGCACCCCAGGCTCATCCAATAGCACTATGCACCCTGTCCTTCCTAATGTCACCAATTCAGCCCGGTGTCATCCAATCGCCCTATGCACCCTGTTCTTCCTAGTGTCACCAATTCCGCCCAATGTAATCCAATAGTCCTATGTGCCCCCATTCCTCCTGGTATCACCACTGCACCCCAGTGTCATCCAATAGCCCTATGCACTTCCTTCCTCCTGGTGTCTCCAACTCACCCCAGGTTATCCAATAGCCCTATGCAACCCATTCCTCCTAGTGTGACTAATGTACCCCAGTGACATCCAATGTGCTCTATGCACCCCCATGTCTCCTAGTGACACCAGTGCACCCCAGTGTCGTTCAATGTGCTCTATGTGCCTTTATGCCTCCTAGTGTCACCAGTACACCCCATCATCCAATGTGCCCCATGCACCCATGTGCATCCCAGTGCCACCAGTGCCACCAGTACACAAAAGTGTCATCAAATGGGCCCTTTTCTCCTAGTATCACCAGTGAGCTCAAGTGTGCCTTATGTGCCTTTGTTTTCCACAGGACCCCAGCTTATTCCAGATCATCCAATGTCATTTAGTGGCCCCTAGTGCCCCCATGGGTGTGACACCTGCGTTCCCATGTAGTTGTTTGCTTCACCATCAGGTATGCCTGTACAGCCACTCAGTCTTTCCTCTTCATGATGGATTTAGACCCCTGTCCATGATCTTCACCATTTGCTGCAGCATAGCGCCAGTGGCGTCACTAGGGTTGGTGTCACCCGGTGTGGTAAAACATGGTGTCACCCCCCCTCTGTCTAGGCTGCCCAGCACCAAGCAGGCAGCGCACGGGCATGGGGCGCACCCCAAACCAGCCCCAGTAAATGATAGTATAGGGCAGTATAGTGGCAGGTTAGGGTAGTATAGAGTGGTATAGTGGCAGGTTGGTGTAGCGGGTGGTATAGGACAGGTTGGGGTGATATAGGGTAGTTTGGGGTGGTATAGGGCAAGTTGGGGTGGTATAGGGCAAGCTAGGGTGGTATAGGGCAGGTTGGGGTGGTATAGTGCAAGTTAGGGTGGCATAGGGCAAGTTGGGATGGCATGGGAAAGGTTGGGGTGGTACAGGGCAAGTTAGGGTGGCATTGGGCAGATTGGGGTGGTACAGGGCAAGTTGGGGTGGCACAGGGCAAGTTGGGGTGGCACAGGGCAAGTTGGGGTGGCATGGGAAAGTTTGGGGTTGTACAGGGCAGGCTGGGGTGGCACAGGGCAGGCTGTGGTGGCACAGGGCAGGCTGGGGTGGTACAGGGCAGGCTGGGATGGTATAGGGCAGGCTGAGATGGTACAGGGCAGGCTGGGGTGGCACAGAGCAGGCTGGGGTGGTACAGGGCAGGCTGGGCATGTCAGCTAAAAACATTAAAAAAAAACAAAAAAAAAACGGGATGGTGTCACCCATCTAGTGGGTGTCACCCGGT
The DNA here is from genome assembly GCF_905171775.1 of Rana temporaria. NCBI lineage: Eukaryota > Metazoa > Chordata > Amphibia > Anura > Ranidae > Rana > Rana temporaria. Next base: position 671,595,340 of record NC_053489.1, on the reverse strand, counting down.
GCGGACCGCACCCCCCTAGCAACGCCTCTGCATAGCGCCCCTCTGCCTGGAACAGTCATAGGCATGCAGAAGAATTAAAAAAAAAGTAATTTTTCATTGGTGGGGCTAGGTGCAGACAGAGTATAGTATGCCACCCACTGACTTCCAGTGATTCTAATGTGGGGGGGGGGGGGTTGGCATGGTCAGCAAATGAATTGGGTTGTCAGGTTTGGACGATGAACCGGTTGGTGTGTAGGAAGCTCCAGAAAGAGAGATAACATTACTATTAGGTTATAGAGGGCATTAGACAGAGTTGGGAACGGTAGAAACATTTATTATTTGGCCGGAGGTTTTATTTTCCTCTAATAATCTCAATGATTCTCTCCTCCTCATATGGAAAGATTTATGTTTTTCTGATTAGACTTGGCTGGAAACTCTTTACAGTGTGTAACATTTTCCTATTCCGGCCTGTATAGAAAGCAGACATTTCCAGCGATCGGGTTTCCTTATTGTCTTCGAAATAATTCAGGCCAGGTGAGGCTTCTTATATACAGTACATAGGAGATCTATGGTGGGTGACCCTTCATTCTTATATACAGTACATAGGAGATCTATGGGTGACCATTCATTCTTATATACAGTACATAGGAGATCTATGGTGGGTGACCCTTCATTCTTATATACAGTACATAGGAGATCTATGGGTGACCATTCATTCCTATATACAGTACATAGGAGATCTATGGGGACCATTCATTCTTATATACAGTACATAGGAGATCTATGGTGGGTGACCCTTCATTCTTATATACAGTACATAGGAGATCTATGGGTGACCATTCATTCCTATATACAGTACATAGGAGATCTATGGGGACCATTCATTCTTATATACAGTACATAGGAGAACTATGGGTGACCATTCATTCTTATATACAGTACATAGGAGAACTATGGGTGACCATTCATTCTTATATACAGTACATAGGAGAACTATGGGTGACCATTCATTCCTATATACAGTACATAGGAGATCTATGGGGACCATTCATTCTTATATACAGTACATAGGAGAACTATGGGTGACCATTCATTCTTATATACAGTACATAGGAGAACTATGGGTGACCCTTCATTCTTATATACAGTACATAGGAGATCTATGGGTGACCCTTCATTCTTATATACAGTACATAGGAGATCTATGGGTGACCCTTCATTCTTATATACAGTACATAGGAGATCTATGGGTGACCACCATTCATTCTTATATACAGTACATAGGAGATCTATGGGTGATGACCATTCATTCCTATATACAGTACATAGGAGATCTATGGGTGACCATTCATTCTTATATACAGTACATAGGAGATCTATGGGTGACCATTCATTCTTATATACAGTACATAGGAGATCTATGGGTGACCCTTCATTCTTATATACAGTACATAGGAGATCTATGGGTGACCCTTCATTCTTATATACAGTACATAGGAGATCTATGGGTGACCATTCATTCTTATATACAGTACATAGGAGATCTATGGGTGACCCTTCCTTCTTATATACAGTACATAGGAGATCTATTGGTGACCATTCATTCCTATATACAGTACATAGGAGATCTATGGGTGACCCTTCCTTCTTATATACAGTACATAGGAGATCTATTGGTGACAATTCATTCTTATATACAGTACATAGGAGATCTATGGGGACCCTTCCTTCTTATATACAGTACATAGGAGATCTATTGGTGACCATTCATTCCTATATACAGTACATAGGAGATCTATGGGTGACCCTTCCTTCTTATATACAGTACATAGGAGATCTATTGGTGACAATTCATTCTTATATACAGTACATAGGAGATCTATGGGGACCCTTCCTTCTTATATACAGTACATTGGAGATCTATGGGTGACCATTCATTCCTATATAGAGTACATAGGAGATCTATGGGTGACCCTTCCTTCTTATATACAGTACATAGGAGATCTATTGGTGACAATTCATTCTTATATACAGTACATAGGAGATCTATTGGTGACAATTCATTCTTATATACAGTACATAGGAGATCTATTGGTGACAATTCATTCTTATATACAGTACATAGGAGATCTATGGGGACCCTTCCTTCTTATATACAGTACATAGGAGATCTATGGGTGACCCTTCATTCTTATATACAGTACATAGGAGATCTGTGGGGACCATTCATTCTTATATACAGTACATAGGAGATCTATGGGTGACCATTCATTCTTATATACAGTACATAGGAGATCTATGGGTGACCATTCATTCCTATATAGAGTACATAGGAGATCTATGGGTGACCATTCATTCTTATATACAGTACATAGGAGATCTATGGGTGACCCTTCATTCTTATATACAGTACATAGGAGATCTATGGGTGACCATTCATTCTTATATACAGTACATAGGAGATCTATTGGTGACAATTCATTCTTATATACAGTACATAGGAGATCTATGGGGACCCTTCCTTCTTATATACAGTACATAGGAGATCTATGGGTGACCATTCATTCTTATATACAGTACATAGGAGATCTATGGGTGACCCTTCCTTCTTATATACAGTACATAGGAGATCTATTGGTGACAATTCATTCTTATATACAGTACATAGGAGATCTATGGGGACCCTTCCTTCTTATATACAGTACATAGGAGATCTATGGGTGACCCTTCATTCTTATATACAGTACATAGGAGATCTGTGGGGACCATTCATTCTTATATACAGTACATAGGAGATCTATGGGGACCCTTCCTTCTTATATACAGTACATAGGAGATCTATGGGTGACCCTTCATTCTTATATACAGTACATAGGAGATCTGTGGGGACCATTCATTCTTATATACAGTACATAGGAGATCTATGGGTGACCATTCATTCTTATATACAGTACATAGGAGATCTATGGGTGACCCTTCCTTCTTATATACAGTACATAGGAGATCTATGGGTGACCCTTCATTCTTATATACAGTACATAGGAGATCTATGGGTGACCACCATTCATTCTTATATACAGTACATAGGAGATCAATGGGTGACCATTCCTTCTTATATACAGTACATAGGAGATCTATGGGTGACCCTTCCTTCTTATATACAGTACATAGGAGATCTATGGGTGACCATTCATTCTTATATACAGTACATAGGAGATCTATGGGTGACCATTCATTCTTATATACCAGGGATATGCAATTAGTGGACCTCCAGCTGTTGCAAAACTACAAGTCCCATCGTGCCTTTGCCTCTGGGTGTCATGCTTGTGGCTGTCAGTCTCTTGCTATGCATCATGGGACTTGTAGTTCTGCAACAGCTGGAGGTCCGCTCATTGCATATCCCTGTTATATACAGTACATAGGAGATCTATGGGCGACCATTCATTTGTATGATGTTTAATGGAGCCAGTGCCTTTAGAAACATACTGAACCCAGTGGTCTCCAAACTGTGGCCTACAGGACAGAGGCAGCCCTTAGGTTCTCTTTATCTGACCCTTGGGGCGTTAATCGTCCCACTTACACCAATGATGGACCACTGTTCCTCCCATTCATTCCAATGACAGGGCAGGGCACTATTCCTCCCACTGATACCAATGAGGGACAACTTTTCCACCCACTGATTCCAATGATGGGGCACTATTCCTCCCACTGATACCAATGAGGGACAACTTTTCCACCCACTGATTCCAATGATGGGACACTATTCCTCCCACTGATACCAATGATGGAGCACTATTCCTCCCACTATCACCAATGATGGGGCACTATTTCTCCTATTGATACCAATGATGGGGCACTATTCCTCCCACTATCACCAATGATGGGGCACTATTTCTCCTATTGATACCAATGATGGGGCACTATTCCTCCCACTGATACCAATGAGGGACCACTATTCCTCCCACTGATACCAATGATGGGACACTATTCCTCCCACTGATACCAATGATGGGACCACTATTCCTCCCACTGATACCAATGATGGGGCACTATTCCTCCCACTATCACCAATGATGGACCACTATTCCGCCTATTGATACCAATGATGGAGCACTATTCCTCGCACTGATACCAATGATGGAGCACTATTACTCACACTATCACCAATGAGGGACCACTATTCCTCCCACTGATACCAATGATGGACAACTATTCCTCCCACTGACACCAATGATGGGACACTATTCCTCCCACTGACACCAATGATGGGACACTATTCCTCCCACTGACACCAATGATGGGACACTATTCCTCCCACTGACACCAATGATGGGACACTATTCCTCCCACTGACACCAATGATGGGGCACTATTCCTCCCACTATCACCAATGATGGACCACTATTCCGCCTATTGATACCAATGATGGAGCACTATTCCTCGCACTGATACCAATGATGGAGCACTATTACTCACACTATCACCAATGATGGGACCACTATTCCTCCCACTGATACCAATGATGGGGCACTATTCCTCCCACTATCACCAATGATGGACCACTATTCCGCCTATTGATACCAATGATGGAGCACTATTCCTCGCACTGATACCAATGATGGAGCACTATTACTCACACTATCACCAATGAGGGACCACTATTCCTCCCACTGATACCAATGATGGACCACTATTCCTTCCACTGACACCAGTGATGGACCACTATTCCTCCCACTGACACCAATGATGGGACACTATTCCTCCCACTAATACCAATGATGGAGCACTATTCCTCCCACTGATACCAATGATGGAGCACTATTCCTCCCATTGATACCAATGATGGACCACTATTCCTCCCAATGATGGGGGCACTATAAAAAAAAGGACGGATAATTTTCGACTTTTTATTGACTTTTTTTCATAGAAACAAAAAAAAGGGATATAAGTAAAGCAACCATTTATGTATAAATAAAACAAAAAAACATAAATATTTGATATACCGGTATATATCATCTTACTTGTCCTTACATGTGGTGGATGTATCAGTTTTCTTTTTTCAGGCCCTTTTCCATTTTTTCCACTTTTTCTCTTTTTCTTCTCTTTTTCTCACCTGGCGATCCTGCCAGTCTTGCTCCTTCTACGCCAATCTCTTCACTGTATCTATGGAGGAAGCCAACTAACAAATGCAACCACCACCTCTAAGGACTGGTAAGGTGGAATATATTGCATTTTTTTTTTTTTGGTGCCGAGATACACTGAATTGACATCACACACGTGTACTGTACATTATTTTATTATTTTGTCTTTTTTTTCTACTTTTGTCATAGAAAAAACTGAAGCAATTTAAAGCGTACTGTTCCTTCAAAATGACCTGATTTTCAGAATGTGTCGGTTTGTAGAGTGTGGAAAAATCCTCCTTGTGCCAAAAAAAAGTTCCTGGCGGACAAACAAATGTGCTGAAAGAGTTTGCCAACCGTTATCAAACGCCTAGGGTCACCTTTAGGATTTTGTAATATGTGTGTGGTGCAGGGGCGGACTGACAACCCATGGGGCCCCCGGGCAATAAGAGATTATAGGGCCCCTGGGCAATAGAAGATTATGGGGCCCCCCCGGGCAATAGGAGATAATGGGACGCCCGGGCAATAGGAGATTATGGGGCACCCAGGCAATAAGAGATTATAGGGCCCCCGGGCAATAAGAGATTATGGGGCGCCACGGCAATAGGAGATTATGGGGCGTCACGGCAATAGGAGATTATGGGGCGCCCGGGCCATAGGAGATTATGGGGCCCCTGGGCAATAGGAGATTGTGGGGTGCCCGGGCAATAGGCGATTATGGGGCCCCCGGGCAATATGAGATTATGGGGCGCCCGGGCAATAGGAGATTATGGGGCTCCCAGGCAATAGGAGATTATGGGGCCCCCAGGCAATAGGAGATTATGGGGCGCCACGGCAATTGGAGATTATGGGGCGCCCGGGCAATAGGAGATTATGGGGCGCCACGGCAATAGGAGATTATGGGGCGTCACGGCAATAGGAGATTATGGGGCGCCCGGGCCATAGGACATTATGGGGCCCCTGGGCAATAGGAGATTGTGGGGTGCCCGGGCAATAGGAGATTATGGGGCCCCCGGGCAATATGAGATTATGGGGCGCCCGGGCAATAGGAGATTATGGGGCTCCCAGGCAATAGGAGATTATGGGGCCCCCAGGCAATAGGAGATTATGGGGCGCCACGGCAATTGGAGATTATGGGGCGCCCGGGCAATAGGAGATTATGGGGCACCACGGCAATAGGAGATTATGGGGCGCCGCGGCAATAGGAGATTATGGGGCCCCGGGGCAATAGGAGATTATAGGGTCCCCAGGCAATAGGAGATTATAGGGCGCCCGGGCAATAGGAGATTATGGGGCACCCAGGCAATAGGGGATTATGGGGCCCCGGGCAATAGGAGATTATGGGGCGCCCGGGCAATAGGAGATTATGAGGCCCCCGGGCAATAAGAGATTATGGGGCGCCCGGGCAATAGGAGATTATGAGACCCCCGGGCAATAGGGGATTATGGGGCCCCCGGGCAATAGGAGATTATAGGGCACCCGGGCAATAGGAGATTATGGGACGCCCCCAGGCAATAGGAGATTATGAGACCCCCAGGCAATAGGAGATTATGGGGCCCCCAGGCAATAGGAAATTATGGGGCCACACAGTATACACACACAGACACACAATATACACACACACACATTATACACACACACATTATACACCCACTGAAAATGTACTGGAGAGGCGGGGCATCTATTATCTTGGGATTTTTAGACCATAAGGATGTCGGTAAGGGACATTTCAGGGACAGATGTAAAAAAACACAGATTTTTACATACTGTCCCTGGTTTTACTTGAGGCTGGAAACCCTGATGGGGCCCCCTAGTGGCATGGGGCCCTCGGGCAGTGCCCGAATGGTCAGTCCGCCCCCGGTGTGGTGCATATACACTGTTGGTGACAGACTTTTACCTTTTGGCCTTGGGGTCCTGGGTTTTTTAAATCCCACCAATGTCTACATGGAGGAGGAAAATCAGCTGCTGCTGAATGTCCAAGTCATGAAAGAAGTCAATGGGTGACTCGGCCAGTGCTGGAATAATAGGCATAGTAGCCTGTTTATCTGCCATGGGGCCTGAGCCAGTGACATCTCCAGTATGAGAAGGTTGAAGTCAGACCTCAGGACCCTCCCTGGTTACAGACCCCCCTCCATGCAGTGAGAAGCATTTGCTGATCTGTCTTAGCAGCGTAGCTTTATTGTCCTCTGGATTTATTCTGCAGCCTGAAATGAACTCTGTATACATAATGCAGTCCATTGTCCATGTCTTTATGGACCTTGCTTTGTGCTCTGGTGCGCAGTCATGTTGGAACAGGAAGGGGCCGTCCCCCAAACTGTCCCCACAAAGTTGGGAGCATGAAATGTCTTGGTATGCTGACGCCTTAAGAGTTCCCTTCACTGGAACTAAGGGGCCAACCCAACCCCTAAGAAACAACCCCACACCGTAATCCCCCCCCCACCAAATGATTTGGACCAGTGCACAAAGGAAGGTCCATAAAGACATGGATGAGCGAGTTTGGGGGTGGAGGAACTTGACTGGCCTGCACAGAGTCCTGAACTCAACCTGATAGAACGCCTTTGGGATGAATTCAAGTGGAGACTGCAAGCCAGACCTTCTCATCCAACATCAGTGCCTGACCTCACAAATGCTCTTCTGGAAGAATGGTCAAACATTCCCATAGACACCCTCCTAAACCTTGTGGACAGCCTTCCCAGAAGAGTTGAAGCTGTTATAGCTGCAGAGGGCGGAGCCAACTCAATATTGAACCCTACAGACTTATAGCTGGATTCAGGAAGAAGTGCCTAACGTTAGGCAGGCGTAGCGTATCTCATATAGGCTACGCCGCCGTAAGTTAGAGAGGGGGGTGTTGTATACCAGATAAGCTTAAATTAGGCTAAGATACGAGCGGCGTAAGTCTCCTACGTCGTCGTATCTTAGGGTGCAATATTTACGCTGGCCGCTAGGTGGCGCTTCCGTTGAGTTTGGCGTAGAATATGCAAATGACTAGATACGCCGATTCAGAAACGTACGTGCGCCCGGCGCATTTTTTTTACGTCGTTTACGTAAGGCTTTTTCCGGCGTAAAGTTAGTCGAATAAATAGCTGGCCTAGCCAATGTTAAGTCATTCCCGCGTTGAAATTTGAATTTTTTACGTTGTTTGCGTAAGTCGTCCGTGAATGGGGCTGGACATAATTTACGTTCACGTCGAAACCAATACGTCCTTGCGGCGTACTTTGGAGCAATGCACACTGGGATATGTACACGGACGGCGCATGCGCCCTTCGTTAAAAACGTCAATCAAGTCGGGTCACTAGTCATTAACAAAAAACACTCCCCCCTGTTCCTCATTTGAATTAGGCGCGCTTACGCCGGCCCATTTACACTACGCCGCCGTAACTTAGGAGGCGAGTGCTTTGTGAATACAGAACTTGCCTCTCTGACTTACGGCGGCGTAGCGTAAATACGATACAATACGCCGCCTGAAAGATGCACCGCCCTACCTGAATCTAGCTATCTAGGCGTAAATCAGCGTACACGCCCCTAGCGGCCGGCGTAAATAGACAGCTAAGATACGACGGCGCCGGCGGTCGTATCTTAGCTGGATTTAAGTGTATCTCAATTTGAGAATACACTTCAATATACGACGGCGTAGATTCAGAGTTACGACGGCGTATCTACTGATACGCCGGCGTAACTCTACCTGAATCTGGCTATAAGACTGGGAGGCCATTAAAGTTAATGTGAGTGTAAAGGCAGGTGTCCCAATACTTTTGGTAATATGGTGTATATACTGTTTATGTATATATATATAGACCATAGAGGTGATCAGAGACGGCTTGGTCTCTGGTAACCTCTGTGACCAACTGTGAGATATATATATATATACACCTTTTGCGGCTTGCAAGTGGTTTACCAGGGTTATGGCTGAAGCTATCGGCCATAACCTCTGTACTTTTTTTTCAGCCGGTGACTGAAAATAATAATGCTGTAGATAACAGTTACAGTTGTGATGATAATAAAAATTCTTATAAAATAATAATAATAATACTTATAATAATAATAATAATAATAATAATAATAATAATAATAATAATAATAATAATAATAAATATAATAATAATAATAATAATTCCTTGACAACCAAACCACTTTTTGTTCACAATTTTAAATCTTGATCCCGGAGTCCTCAGAGGCCGGTCCCAACTGACTAGTTCCTCCCCCCGAGTTCAAAATCTCCAGCAAGTGAAGAAGAGAAAAAATAATTTAGCTCCTTCATGGAACTTATTTTTTTCTTTAACCGCTTAAGGACCGCCTCCTGCACATATACGTCGGCAGAATGTCACGGCTGGGCACAAGCACGTACAGGTACGTCCTCTTTAAGTGCCCAGCCGTGGGTCGCGGGCGCACGCCCGCGACCTGGTCCGAAGCTTCGTGACCGCGACCGCGGGACCCAATCGCAGCTGGAGTCTCGCGATCGGTCCCCGGAGCTGAAGAACGAGGAGAGCTGTGTGTAAACACACCTTCCCCGTTCTTCACTGTGGCGCCGTCATTGATCGTGTGATCCCTTTTATAGGGAAACACGATCAATGACGTCACACGTCCAGCCCCGCCCCCCTACAGCTAGAAACACATATGAGGTCACACTTAACCCCTTTCAGCGCCCCCTAGTGGTTAACTCCCAAAAACTGCAATTGTCATTTTCACAGTAATCAGTGCATTTTTAATGCATTTTTTGCTGTGAAAATGACAATGGTCCCAAAAATGTGTCAAAATTGTCCAAAGTGTCCGCCATAATGTCGCAGTCACGAAAAAAATCGCCGATCGCCGCCATTAGTAGTTAAAACATTTTTTTTTTATAAAAATGAAACAAAACTATCCCCTATTTTGTAAACGCTATAAATTTTGCGCAAACCAATCGATAAACGTTTATTGTGATTTTGTTTACCAAAAATAGAAGTATAGAAGTATACACATCGGCCTAAACTCCGGATTTTTTATTTTTTTTATATATATATTTTGGGGGATATTTATTATAGCAAAATGTAAAAAATATTGCATTTTTTTTCAAAATTGTCGCTCTATTTTTGTTTATAGCGCAAAAAATAAAAGCCGCAGAGGTGATCAAATACCACCAAAAGAAAGCTCTATTTGTGGGGAAAAAAGGACGCCAATGTTGTTTGGGAGCCACGTCGCACGACCGCGCAATTGTCAGTTAAAGCGACGCAGTGCCGAATCGCAAAAACTGGCCGGGTCCTTTAGCTGCCTAAAGGTCCGGGTCTTAAGTGGTTAAAGAGAGAAAACCTCAAACAGGTCCTGCCAGTCCTTTACAAATAAAACCGGCATTATTATTATTATTTTCATTATTGTATAACTGTTACTTTTATGCACAGCATTATTATTATTATTACTATTATTTTTATCACAACTGTAACTTTTTTACCCACAGCACTACTCCCTACTAGGCAGGTGCCTGGGTTTGGCTCCAGCTTTGGTTGGAACCCAGAAGGCAGCTGTCAGTGCTGGGCCATTCGGGTTTGGCCGTGGAATTCCCCACCCCCAAGGAGCGCATAACAAAGGGGCGGAGATTGCTGGTGACATCATTGCCCTAATACGGCCACTTGGCCCTATTTGGACAATGTCATTGCATGTGTTCCATGCAGACGGGGGGCAAATGTTTTTAGGCTATTTCCACGGCAGGCTGAATGTTATTTATTCAACAAGTAGAGTGATTTTGTCAACTGTGGAATGTATAAACAAAGAATTAAATAAACAAAAAACAAACAAATAATGGGCAGTAGATGGAGGTAACGATCATAAAAAAAAAAACGAATATTTATACAGTGGAACCTCGGTTAACAAGCATTTTGAATAACGAGCAACTTTAAAAAAAAAAAATCTGACTAGGTTTGCAAGTGTTGCCTCGCAAAACAAGCAGAATTCAAGCTAATTGGGTGTGCAGTATCGCATTTGGCCTGAGGTGCGTGGGGGCGCCAGAGGCCCAGAGCCGAGCAGAGACATTCGGAAATACTCAGTTCCCGGGTGTTTCCGAGGTCAGCCAAACTGTCCCCGATTATTTCCGAGGCTCTCCGGCGCCCCACCACCTCTGGCCACACGCGGTATTGCATGCCATTGAAGTCAATGCAGAACTAATTATTTTCGTTTCCATTGACTTCTATGGGGAAACTCGCTTTGATATGCGAGTGCTTTGGATTACGAGAATTCTCCTGGATCGGATTATACTCGTAAATCCAAAGTTCTACTGTATAACATAAATAATGTTCGACCCACAGAAGAAATTGCTTAGTGACATTCGGGATTTGGTTCCAATATACAAAACAAGCTCTCCAAATCAGGGAGGTATGTTTGATCCAATATGGACTTGTGGCCATATTAGGTTAGTGATGTCACAAAGCTTCCTCGGGGAGGGGGCAAGAACCCCGCCCCCCATTCCCCCCCAAACCCAAGCTCACCCTTACTCCCTACTACTGTAACGCAGGGCTCGACAAATCCCGGGCGCCAGGTCGCCATGGCGACTAGAAATGGTGTCCTGGCGACTTGGCTTGTTTTTTGTCAGCTGGCGCCATCTGGTGGTGAGCCGTTGGTATTACAAGTTATTACCACCAGATGTGTGAGCTGGCGCCATCTGGTGGTGAGCCGTTGGTATTACAAGTTATTACCACCAGATGTGAGCTGGCGCCATCTGGTGGTGAGCCGTTGGTATTACAAGTTATTACCACCAGATGTGTGAGCTGGCGCCATCTGGTGGTGAGCCGTTGGTATTACAAGTTAAGCATTACAAGTTAAACAGCAATTCTAATGTCATTTTTCACTATTTTTTCACTGCCATCTTCTTCCCTCTAATTAGAACCCCCAAACATTATATATATTTTTTATCCTAACACCCTAAAGAATAAAATGGCGATCGTTGCAATACTTTCTGTCGCGCCGTATTTGCGCAGCGGTCTTACAAGCGCACTTTTTTGGGAAAAAAATTACACTTTTTTAAATTAAAAAATAAGACAACAGTAAAGTTATCCCCATTTTTTTTTAATATTATGAAAGATAATGTTACGCCGAGTAAATTCATACCCAACATGTCACGCTTCAAAATTGCGTCCGCTCGTGGAATGCCGACAAACTTTTACCCTTTAAAATCTTCATAGGCGACGTTTAAAAAATTCTACAGGTTGCATGTTTTGAGTTACAGAGGAGGTCTAGGGCTAGAATTATTGCTCTCGCTCTACCAATCGCGGCGATACCTAACATGTGTGGTTTGAACACCGTTTACATATGCAGGCGCTGCTCACGTATGTGTTCGCTTCTGCGCGCAAGCTCATCAGGACGGGGCGCGTTTTCTGGCTCCTAACTTTTTTAGCTGGCTCCTAGATTCCAAGCAAATTTGTCAAACCCTGCTGTAATGACTATCCTGACGGCTTTCCTGCTGCCCGTTCCTGATTTAGGAATATTTTATGTGAAGATGGAAGTTCTGTGTTGGCACTGCCTGGTACTCCAGAGAGAAGTAGCTGTGAGGGCCTATCATCAACTTATTGCTCCTGGGGCCCCATGATTCATAGCCAGGGGCTCAGACTACACTCCGTCTTCATCACATCTGGGAGATTCTGCAGCTGATTTGGTGTCAGGAATATGTCAGCGTTGTCCTCGGAGAAGATGGGGAAGATGTGCGTCACTTGGGAAGGAATTTTATACCTCGGCCTCCATCTCTGACCTCTGGGCTTACGTTCCACTCCACGTGGCTGAGCTGCTCCTCTGCCCTCACCTCGTATCTTCTGCGTCAAACTCTTCATACATCGTTTTTTATTTTAGTTTGCGTTTTGTGTTTTTTTTTTTTTATCCTTTATGCCCCGTACACACACGGTCGGAATTTCCGACAGAAAAAGTCAGATGGGAGCATTTCGTCGGATATTTTCCGACCGTGTGTGTACGGGGCACTTTTTCTGTTGGAATTTCCGACGGACTTAGATAGCAGAGAGCAGGTTCTCTATTTTTCCGTTGAAAATTCCGACGGAGGTTTGCCCGTTGAAAAGTCCGACCGTGTGTAACCAGAACAGAGCAAGAATGAGAAAATGATTAACTATTTTCCTATCACAATTCTAGAATCTTATAGAATACAGGGCTAAGTAATCAGAAAAAGAGGGGGGGGGAGAGAGAGGGGGGGGAGAGAGAGAGAGAGATAGGGGGGGAAGAGAGAGAGAGAGGGGGGAATAGAGAGAGAGAGGAAGAGAGAGAGAGAGGAAGAGAGAGAGAGAGGAAAAGAGAGAGAGAGAGAGAGAGAGAGAGAGAGAGAGAAAAATAGAGAGGGAGAAGAGAGAGAGAGAGAGGGGAAGAGAGAGAGAGAGAGGAAAAGAGAGAGAGGGGGGGGGAAGAGAGAGAGGGGAAGAGAGAGGGGGAAGAGAGAGAGGGGGAAAAGAGAAAAAAAGAGAGAGAGAGAGAGAGAGAGGAAAATAGAGAGGGAGAAGAGAGAGAGAGAGAGAGGGGAAGAGAGAGAGAGAGGAAAAGAGAGAGAGAGGGGGGAGAGAGAGGGGGAAGAGAGAGAGGGGGAAAAGAGAGAAAGAGAAAGAGAGAGAGAGAGAGAGAGAGAGAGAGAGAGGAAAATAGAGAGGAATAGAGAGAGGAAAAGAGAGAGGAAAAGAGAGAGAGGAAAAAGAGAGAAAGGAAAAGACACACAGTGAGACACAGAGCAGACCTAACCAATCACCCCCTGCCCCACTGAGTACAGAGGTGCTAATTAAATGTACCTAACAACTCGCACTACGATAGGAGGGTGCTACATAGAATAATAATTATATTATTTTATACATTTTTTATTGTCTTTTTGTCTAGAGATTCCACAGAAATCATTTTTGCAAAAAATATTTGACAAAAAAAGTCGTTTTCCTGCCTGATATATAGCAAGGCTCTGTTGTGATCGGGGGGGCTCTGACATAATAGGGACCTCTGATGTGATGGGGGGACTTTGATGTATGGGGGGCATCTGATATATGTGACGTGATGCATGGAGGTACTAATGTATAGGGAGGCTCTGACGTGATAGGGGACTTTGATATACTGTATGGGGGGCCTCTGACATCATGGTGGGACTCATGGAGGGACTCTGATGTATAGGGAGACTCTGGTGTGATGGGGGGCACTGATGTGATGGGGGGACTATATTGTATGGGGGGTTTTGACGTGAGCATGGGACTCTAATGTGTTGGGGACCTCTAATGTGTTGGAGAAACTATATTGTATGGGGGGCTATGTTGTGAAGATGGGACTCTTAACGGGTTGGTGGACCTGTGATATGATAGGTGGACCTCTGATGTGATGGGGGGACCTCTGATGTATAGGGAGGCTCTGATGTGATAGGGGGGCCTCTGACATGATGGGGGGGCTTTGATGTGATGGGGGGGCTGACATGATGGGGGGAATCTGACGTGATGGGAGACCTCTGACGTGATGGAGAACCTCTGGTGTGATGTGGGACCTCTGATGTGATGGAGAACCTCTGGTGTGATGGGGGACCTCTGATGTGATGGAGAACCTCTGGTGTGATGGAGAACCTCTGGTGTGATGGAGAACCTCTGGTGTGATGGGGGGCCTTTGATGTGATGGAGAACCTCTGGTGTGATGGAGAACCTCTGATGTGATGGGGGACCTCTGGTGTGATGGGGGACCTCTGATGTGATGGAGAACCTCTGGTGTGATGGAGAACCTCTGGTGTGATGGGGGACCTCTAATGTGATGGGGGACCTCTGATGTGATGGAGAACCTCTGATGTGATGGAGAACCTCTGGTGTGATGGGGGACCTCTGGTGTGATGGAGAACCTCTGATGTGATGGAGAACCTCTGGTGTGATGGGGGACCTCTGATGTGATGGGGGACCTCTGATGTGATGGGGGACCTCTGATGTGATAGAGAACCTCTGATGTGATGGAGAACCTCTGGTGTGATAAAGAACCTCTGATGTGATGGAGAACCTCTGGTGTGATGGGGGTCCTCTGATGTGATGGGGGGACCTCTGATGTGATGGAGGGACCTCTGATGTAATGGAGAACCTCTGATGTGACGGAGAACCTCTGGTGTGATGGAGAACCTCTGGTGTGATGGAGAACCTCTGGGGGGTTGGGGGACCTCTGATGTGATGGAGAACCACTGGTATATGGGGGGACCTCTGATGTGATTGGGACCTCTTTTGTGATGAGGGACCTCTGATGTAATGGGGGCTCTAATGTGATGGGGGACCTCTGATGTGATAGGGGGGACCTCTGATGTGATGGAGAACCTCTGGTGTGGTGGAGAACCTCTGGTGTGATGGGGGGACCTCTGATGTGATGGAGAACCTCTGGTGTGATGGGGGACCTCTGATGTGATGGAGAACCTGTGATGTGATGGAGGGACCTCTGATGTGATGGAGAACCTCTGATGTGATGGAGAACCTCTGGTGTGATGGAGAACCTCTGGTGTGATGGAGAACCTCTGGGGGGTTGGGGGACCTCTAAAGTGATGGAGAACCACTGGTATATGGGGGGACCTCTGATGTGATGGGGACCTCTTTTGTGATGGGGGACCTCTGATGTGATGGGGGGGGGGCTCTAATGTGAAGGAGAACCTCTGATGTGATAAAGAACCTCTGGTGTGATGGAGAACCTCTGGTGTGATGGGGGGACCTCTGATGTGATGGAGAACCACTGGTATGATGGGGGACCTCTGGTATGATGGGAGACCTCTTTTGTGATGGGAGACCTCTGATGTGATAGGGGGATCTCTGATGTGATGGGAGACCTCTGATGTGATGGGGACCTCTGATGTGATAGGGGGACCTCTGATGTATAGTGGGCCTTTAACGTAAAGATAATTTCATCAAGGTGGTTGTGTGCATCATCCCAGGCTTAGCCCCCCATTGATATGTAAATCTAAAGACAGAAACCTAATAAAAAATCAAAGCACATTGAACATTTCAAGAGACTACCATGCTAAAGAGACTGCTAAACTTTGCAAGTGACTACCAGGTTCCAGAGATGTCTTACATTACAAAGGGATGCCATGTGTATGGAGACTACTTCAGGCCAGCTCTGTGATTGGCAGATCCTTCTCCCATACTATAATGTGTACTGGACAGGTAGATGTGTACCTGGACATACAAGGTTATGGCGCCCCCGGTGAACAATCTGCTGTATAGGACGCGGGCGATGTTTGTAGTTCTTTTCACCGCCTACATGATGTCGGTGTTTGCTCAGCACAGGAAAACCAAACTAATGGAGATAGCGCATTGACTGGAGCTGGTTTTATCACCTATTACCCATGATGCACTTGGCTCTGCTTGGCACCATTGTCCGCAGTACAATGGCGTGTGGTAAGCAGCTGTCATTTTCCCCTGGCGATGTGTCATTCACAAGTCTTTATCTCTCCTTGTACACAGCCAATATGTTTAATCATTAAACCGCATGTGGGAGGATGGATTTTCTGGAGGCTGACTTTAGACACATTCAACAGATTTGTAGCTTAGGTATTATTGTTCTGTAGTAAGCAGAGATCTTATTAGGGCCACTAAAACTTGTTTACTATGTGACTTTGGTTTCTCCCCCATGTCCTCCCCTCGGGTGGCTCTTCTCACTCACTTTTACAGAACAACTGATCGACGACTCAAAAAAAAATGTCTGCCGTGAGCTTGTTTTAACCACTTCCAGGACTCAAATTGGTTATTTCTTGGGGCCAGCAGCTAGGAGCAGAAAGGGAGGTGGGGTTGAGGTCATGGCACACAACATTATGGAGGTCATGGCACACAACATTATGGAGGTCTTGGCACACATCATTATGGGGGTCTTGGCACTCAACATTATGGAGGTCTTGGCATCCAAGCCTATGGAGGTCTTGGTACCCAACACCATAGAGGTCATGGCACCCGACACCATAGAGGTCATGGCACCCGACACCATGGAGGTCATGGCCCCCGACACCATGGAGGCCATGGCCAACAATAAAATGATGGCCATGGCACCCAACACCATGGAGGTCATGGCATCCAACAACATGGAGGTCATGGCACATGACACCATGGAGGTTATGGCACCCAACACCATGGAGGCCATGGCCCCAATAAAATGATGGCCATGGCACCCAACACCAGGGGCAGACTGACCATTGGGGCTCTCGGCCGCTGCCCGAGGGCCCCATGCCACTAGGGGGCCCCATCAGGGTTGCCAGGCTCAATAAAATCAGGGACAGTATGTAAATCTGTGTTTTTTTTACATCTGTCCCTGATATGTCTGAAACCGACATGCTTTTGATGTAAAAATCCTGAGATTTTAGCTGCCCGGCTCTGCACTGCCTCCTGGCGTGGTGGCCATCTGTAAGCCCGGTGGCCCCATAATCTTCTATTGCCTGGGGGCCCCATGAGTTGTCAGTCCGCCACCGCCCAACACCATGGAGGTCATGGCATCCAACACCATGGAGGTTATGGCACCCAACAACACGGAGGCCATGGCCCCCAATAAAATGGTGGCCATGGCATCCAACACCATGGAGGTCACGGCATCCAACACCATAGAGGTCATGGCATCCAACACCATGTAGATCACGGCATCCAACACCATAGAGGTCATGGCATCCAACACCACGGAGGTCATGGCATCCAACACCACGGAGGTCATGGCATCCAACACCATGGAGGTCATGGCATCCAACACCATGGAGGTGATGGCATCCAACACCATGGAGGTTATGGCACCCAACAACATGGAGGTCATGGCATCCAACACCATGGAGGTCACGGCATCCAACACCATAGAGGTCATGGCATCCAACACCATGGAGGTCATGGCATCCAACACCATGGAGACCATGGCATCCAACACCATGGAGGTCACGGCATCCAACACCATAGAGGTCATGGCATCCAACACCATGGAGGTCACGGCATCCAACACCATAGAGGTCATGGCATCCAACACCATGGAGGTCACGGCATCCAACACCATGGAGGTCATGGCATCCAACACCATGGAGGTCACGGCATCCAACACCATAGAGGTCATGGCATCCAACACCATGGAGGTCATGGCATCCAACACCATGGAGGTCATGGCATCCAACACCATGGAGGTCACGGCATCCAACACCATAGAGGTCATGGCATCCAACACCATGGAGGTCATGGCATCCAACACCATGGAGACCATGGCATCCAACACCATGGAGACCATGGCCCCCAATAAAATGATGGCCATGGCCTCCAACACCATGGAGGTCATGGCATCCAACACCATGGAGGTCATGGCATCCAACACCATGGAGGTCATGGCACCCGACACAATGGTCTACTGGATGTGGTCAAGTGAGAAATCCGGCACTGAATAATATACACATTCAGGTGCCATGAGTATTATTTATTTGCTTCATAAAGAGGTCCTTTTTTATGGGGGGAGGAGGGTGGTTGACCATTGTTGAAATTATTTTTAAACTCTTCTAATTGACTTTTCTCTCAAAGGTGCCCGTCTGCGCTCATAAATGTGAATGTGGCTGGCTAGAGAAAGAATCATCTCATTCCCAGGGCCAGTCCTAGTTTAATAACTGCTCTGTTAAGTTCCATGTTGACTCGTTTCATTCTTTAGCAGAGCATATATTTTTTTTCTCTTGGAGATTCGGGAGGATCTGCATCATGGATCAATCGGAGCTTTGTCGCCTGTGATCGCTAAACTTGGCAATTACAGTATGGTTGGTCTTGCATTTACTCCCAACCTTTGCCATGTCTTTATTAATAGGAGACTTTGGCTATTGCCAGCTTGGAGAACCTCGCCAAGAAACACTCAATATCATTAACACGTTATTTTTGTGCCTGTTTTATTTGTATCTTCACCAAGCCAGTCGCTGCTCATCCCAAACCACCCACAATTCCCATCCAGAGCACATAAATCTGCTAACATGACTCAGAAGGGCTTCGGTAGAGGGTCCTGACAGTCGGAGTTGTTTGTCCCGGAGAATGAAAGATGACACTAGCGCTCTACCAGTCAAAGATGGAGGTGCTGAGAGCCATAGGCCTGAGAGTGCCGGGCCAGGTCTTCTGCCTGGGTCACCCTTGTGCCAAACCCTATAAAGCAGCCATGATGACAGCTCTGGTAGTCGGTTTTATTGAGCAGTGGGGCCTCAAAGTCTTCCGGGCTGCGAGACCTTGCCAAGTGCTTGGCGCGAGTAATCAACCACCAAGAGTTGTTTTGGTTAGAACATTCTTTGGCAAGGAAGCTCTGGATTACTGTAAGGTTCTGAAACACTTACCGTATGGTCTGCTGCCAATCTTAGGCAATGCTATGGTTGATGTCGCAAGGAAAAGCATATAGAGTACCAGTGTGAATCTGGCAGGGAGTATATCTCTTTCATGCCTAAGCCTATTTCTGACATTTGGGGCCAGATTCAGATACAATTACGTTGCTCCACGGCAGCGTAACGTATCTGATTTACGTTACACCGTCGCAGGTTTACAGCGTAAGTGCCTGATTCTCAAAACTCTTACCTGTAAACTTGCGGCGGTGTAACGTAAATGCGCTCGGCGCAAGCCCGCCTAATTCAAATGGGGCGTGTACCATTTAAATTAGGCGCGTTCCCGCGCCGATCGTACTGCGTATGCGCCGTCCCTAAAATTTCCCAACGTGCATTGCGCTAAATGATGTCGCAAGGACGTCATTGGTTTCGACGTTAACGTAAATGGCGTCCAGTGCCATTCACGGACGACTTACGCAAAAGACGTACTTTTTTAAATTTTGACGCGGGAACGACGGCCATACTTAACATTGGCTGCGCCTCATAGACCCAGGGGCAACTTTGTGCGTCGCAAAGGCTACAGAAACGTCGTAAATTTTCTGCGTCGACCGCGCATACGTTCGGGAATCTCGCGTAAATAGCTAATTTGCATAGACGACGGGGAAAACGACGATGCGACACCTAGCAGCAGGGGGAAAAAATGCATTTAAGATCTGACAGCGTAAGAGCCTTACGCCTGTCAGATCTAATGGATATCTATGCGTAACTGATTCACGTATATTAGCGTAAATCTGCGGCGGCGTAACGTATCACATTTACGTTACACCGCCGCAAGTTTTACGGGCTAGTGCTTGATTCACAAAGTAATTTGCGCTGGTTTCCAGAATACGCTTAAATTTACGAATCTACTGATACGCCGGCGTAACTCTCTCTGAATCTAGCCCCAAATTTTTTGCTAGAAAATTACTTAGAACCCCCAAACATTATATTTATTTTTTTTAGCAGAGAATCTAGAGAATAAAATGGCGATTGTTGCAATATTTTATGTCAGACGGTATTTGTGCGGCGGTGTTTTAAACGCAACTTTTTGGTAAAAATGTACTTTCATGAATTTAAAAAAAATGAAAAAGTAAAGTTAGCCCAATTTTTTTTGTGTAATGTGAAAGATAATGTTACACCGAGTAAATAGATACCAAACATGTCACGCTTTATAATTGCACGCACTCGTGGAATGGCGACAAACTACGGTACCTAAAAATCTCCATAGGCAACGTTTTAAACTTTTTTTTTACGGTTACCAGGTTAGAGTTACAGAGGAGGTCTAGTGCTAGAATTATTTCTCCCGCTCTGGGGAGCTCGCGGGGAGGGAAGCGCTTTAAAAAAAAAAAATCTTATTTATTTTTATAATATTAAAATTGTGTTTTTTTTGTTTGTTTTTTTACATTTTGATCACTTTTATTGCTGTCACAAGGAATGTAAACATCCCTTGTGACAGTAATTGGTGGTGACAGGTACTCTTTAGGACCCCCGATCCCTCCTTTGCACTTCAAGGTATTCAGATCGCCAAAAACGGCGATTCTGAATACTGTGTATTTTTTTAAATCCGGCGACAAAGGGCAGCCGAGAAACCCGGAAGTGACGTCATGACGTCGCTTCCGTGTTTACATTGCGGAGACTGAATCGAAGCCGTTTACGGCTTCGTTTCAGTCTGCGCCTGGACACTGGAGGGACGGGAGGTCCGGTCAGAGCGGCGAAAGGCTTTTAGCCGCATCGGTTGTTATGCCTGGATAGCCAATCGCCGGGTCTAAACAACGGTACCGGGATAATGCCTGCAGCTGCGGGCATCATCCCGGTATAACCCCCTTAAGGCAAGCAGGCCTACTGGTACTTGGTTGCCCCAAGATCTTAGAACATGGTGCTGTAGTTCCTGAGCAGATGGCACTGGTACACTGTGACAAGGCAGGATACCTGTATTCCTGAGGCAATAGACCAGGGGTGGCCAACCAGTGGCCCGCGGAGCCCTCTGAAGTGGCCCGCGACCTCCTGCTCTGGAATGGCGGGTTGGCAAGCCCAGATCACAGGTTGCCGACCCGTCATGCCGCAGCACCAGTGTTGTGAACGAAGCTGGTGGTAGAGGAAGAAAGCGACTGCGGAGCAGAGCCCCATAAGCCGATGCTTCCTCTACAGCGCCGGCTTTTGCCACAGGTGGAGTCTATGGCAAAGTTCAGCTAACCCGCGGGATAGATGCAGGTGCACTACGCTGCACTCGCGGTTTGGATAAACCGCAGCACATCAGTGAAAGCAGCCTTAGGGCCTTTTCACACGATCAGCCCGCCCAAACGGGACCCTCAATTCACCTCTACAGAGCGGCAGATGTCCGTTGACCCCGCCTACCTCCAATCCCAAAAACAGAAGGCAATTTGTCCCCTTCCATCTTGGTGGTTCGGAGGGCCAATAGAGTAGCTGTGACCTGCATACCTCCCAACCGTCCCGGATTTCGCGGGAATGTCCCGCGAATCCCGTTAAATGCCGCGGTCCCGTGAGCAGTGCTATTGTCCCGTGATTTCGCGGCACCCCCCCCGCGGTACGGTAAACCCCCCCTCAACAACAAGTTGGGAGGCATGGACCTGTCATCCGCCCGCTCAGCTCATTGTGGCCCATGACTGGTTACCAAGTTGCTTACGTGGTCCACGAAATAGGCACCCCTGAAATAGACAGTGGCTTGTAGCAAACTCCTGGGACAATTCAAAGTCAGGGCAGGTAGTGACCAAGAGTAGTCTGAAAACAGCTTTGAGGTCAGGGCAGGTTCCAAACAAGCGTAATCCAGTAGAAAGTTCCGGGGTCAGGGCAGGTAGCGAGCAAGCATAGTCAGGTAAGCAATCCCAAGGTCAGATTCAGGCTGGATCACATACCTGTACGTCATGCAGCCTGTTGTGTTTTAGGGGCCCACAGTGGTTAACCCGCAACCACTTGTTACCAACCTTTGACTTGTTCCTTGACTATATAGTTATATAGCTAGTCTAGTTGAAGAAAGACCATCTAGTTCAACCAATAAAAAGGGGGGGGGGTTACACAATCCTATATACACAATCTTTTACCCACAATTCAGGGAACTATGTTTTTGCTTGATCCCAACCTGTTACCAATTGTTACTGACCTTCGGCTTGTTTACTGACTACACTTCTACTTGATCCTTACCGGGTATATCTGCTAAAGGATCCTGACTTGCTCTCCTCCTGGTGGGGCGATCCTGAGGACCGCCACCTGGTACTAACACACAGCAAACCCATCTCCACCATCAGAAGCTCTGGTGAACACCGGTTAGTGCTCAGACCCCCAACCTCGGGTGAACCCACATCATCCACCAGGTAGACCTACTTGTGTACTTATCCTGCTGGTCGGTGGGAGCCTCTCTACTGCTATATCTACTGGTCTATGAGCCTGACCCCCTGACGTGACAAAAATCTTGGTTTCCTACCAGGTCATCCTTGCTGCCTCCCCCCAGGACATGGCATACTTTGGAAGGACACAAACCCTGTGCTGTATCAGGAGGAGATGCAGTGGTGTGCCAGGTGTCTTCTCCTCTGTGTAGCACAGTACTTAACCACTTCCGGACCGCCGCATGTAGATATACGTCGGCAGAATGGCACGGACAGGCACATCGGCGTACCTGTACGTCCCTGCCTAGACGTGGGTCGGGGGTCCGATCGGAACCCCCCCAGTACATGCGGCGGTTCCCGTGGCTTCAGGAGCGATCCGGGACGAGGGTGCGGCTATTCGTTTCTAGCCGCCCCCCTCGCGATCGCTCCCCGGAGCTGAAGAACGGGGAGAGCCGTATGTAAACACAGCTTCCCCGTGCTTCACTATGGCACTGCATCGATCGAGTGATCCCTTTTATAGGGAGACTCGATCGATGACGTCAGACCTACACAGCCACACCCCCCTACAGTTGTAAACACACACTAGGTGAAACATAACTCCTTCAGCGCCCCCTGTGGTTAACTCCCAAACTGCAACTGTCATTTTCACAATAAACAATGCAATTTAAATGCATTTTTTGCTGTGAAAATGACAATGGTCCCAAAAATGTGTCAAAAGTGTTCGATGTGTCCGCCATAATGTCGCAGTCACAAAAAAAATCGCTGATCGCCGCCATTAGTAGTAAAAAAAAAAAAAAAAAAAATAAAACTATCCCCTATTTTGTAAACGCTATAAATTTTGCGCAAACCAATCGATAAACGCTTATTGCGATTTTTTTTACCAAAAATAGGTAGAAGAATACGTATCGGCCTAAACTGAGGAAAACAAAATTTTTTTATATATGTTTTTGGGGGATATTTATTATAGCAAAAAGTAAAAAATATTGAATTTTTTTCAAAATTGTCGCTCTCTTTTTGTTTATAGCGCAAAAAATAAAAACCGCAGAGGTGATAAAATACCACCAAAAGAAAGCTCTATTTGTGGGGAAAAAAGGACGCCAATTTTGTTTGGGAGCCACGTCGCACGACCGCGCAATTGTCTGTTAAAGCGACGCAGTGCCGAATTGTAAAAACCCCTTGGGTCATTTAGCAGCATATTGGTCCGGGTCCTTAAGTAGTTAAAGATTCCCTGAGATCTGACCTGATTGTAGACCTGTACTGACAGGCACATTGCAGGTGCTCCCTTTCTGCAATCTGATCTCACTCAGTGTACGGCAGATCCATCATTCACAGCTACAGGGCACAATCGGGGAAAAATAATGCACATAGAAAATATTCCCCCCCCCCCCCCCCCCCCGAAAGAACAAAATGCTCCATTGACACTTGTGTGATTTGTCATGCGACTTTGGACATCGCAGTCCGTTCTTTTCAATGGCACCCGCTCAAATCAGTGTGACTTAAATTTGTCGCGACTTTCGAGAAGGTGCCTGCACTACTTTGGTGGGACTTTTGATGCGACTTAGATCCATTGGCCCAGATTCTCAAAGGGCTTACGACGGCGCGACGTCATGTACGCCGTTGTAACTCCTAATCTGGCCCCGGGTATCTATGCGACTGATTCTTAGAATCAGTTACGCATAGATATTCATTAGATCCGACAGGCGTAAGGCTCTTATGCTGTCAGATCTTGAATGCAATTTTTTTTTTTTGCCGCTAGGTGTCGCCTCCGTCGTTTTCCCCGTCGAGTATGCAAATTAGCAAAATACGCGAATTCCTGATTGTACGCGCGGTCGACGCAGTGAAGTTACGACGTTTACGTTAGATTTGCGACGCGTAAAGTTGCCCCTGCTATATGAGGGGCAACCAATGTTAAGTATGTCCGTCGTTCCCGCGTCGAAATTAAAAAAAATAGGTTGTTTGCGTAAGTCGTCCGTGAATGGGGCTGGACGCCATTTACGTTCACGTCGAAACCAATGACGTCCTTGCGACGTCATTTGGAGCAATGCACCCTGCAATATTTTACGTACGGCGCATGCGCCGTACGTTCGGCGCGGGAACGCGCCTAATTTAAATGCTTCACGCCCCCTACCCGGCTCATTTGAATAAGGTGGGCTTGCGCCGGGGGATTTACGCTACGCCGCCGCAACTTTACAGGCAAGTTCTTTGTGAATAAAGCACTTGCCTGTAAAACTTGTGGCGGCGTAACGTAAACCAGATACGTTACGCCCGCATAAGTTTTACGCCCATGTGCGAGAATCTGGGCCATTGAGTCCAAAGTCGATCAAAGTCACGACCGAAAGTCGCATCAAAATCAGGATTCAAAGCCGCACTGGAAATTGCGCGACTTTGGAATTGCGCTAGTGTGAATGGAGCCTTAAGCTAAACTCAGATACAAAATACACAAATACATTTTCTTTTTACAGTGGAACCTCGGATTTACGAGTATAATCCGTTCCAGGAGAATGCTCGTAATCCAAAGCACTCGCATATCAAAGCGAGTTTCCCCATTGAAGTCAATGGAAAGGAAAATAATTTGTTCTGCATTGACTTCAATGACATGCAATACCACATGCGGCCAGAGGTGGGGGGCGCCGGAGAGCCTCGCAAACGGCCTGAAAGGCCCGAGGACAGTTCAGCTGACCTCGGCAAACCTCGGAAAGACTCCGTTCACAAGCCTTTCCGAGGTTTGCTGAGGTCAGCCGACCTTTCCGTGCATTTTCGAATGGCGCCGATCGGCTGCGATAGTCACCGTTCGGCTCAGGCACCCCCCACCTTTTTTAGAAATACAGCGCTTGTATTGTGAAGTAACCGCGTCACTCGCATCCCGGGGTTCCACTGTAATTACTTGCTGCAAAATTACATACCTGTACGTCATTTCGCTTCAAGTGGTTGTACCGGCGTGATGTCCGCCGGCTGGCCGGGTCACGTATGTAGTAGCCCGGAAGCGACATCGCAGCGTTACTTCCGGTTTAATGGAGCCTTAACCACTTAAGGACCGCCTCCTGCACATATACGTCGGCAGAATGGCACGGCTGGGAACAAGCACGTACCTGTACATCTTCTTTAAGTGCCCAGTCGTGGGTCGTGGGTCGCGGGGCGCGCGCCTGCGACCCGGTCCGAAGCTCCGTGGCCGCGGGACCCGCGGACCCGATTGCCGCTGGAGTCCTGCGATCGCCCCCCAAAGCTGTAGAATGGGGAGAGCTGTATGTAAACACAGCTCTCCCCGTTCTTCACAGTGGCAGCTTCATTGATCATGTGTTCCCTAATATAGCCCCGTGCGTCCCCTGGCTAACTATTTGGAAGCCGATTACAGCCCACAGGCTGTAATCGGGAAGCCTATCAGAGCCGCTGGCTTTGATAGACACTTCCAAAGCCAAACAACTGCCGTTATTCAGATGGCCGGCGCTCACCAGGGGGCCGGACATCTGAATAGTGGGCGGCGCTGGCGACAATACATAGATTAATGCAATGCATGAATCTATGTATTGTTGACTTCAGTGGTGGTGCAGGAGAGAGGGGGCGGCGCTCCTGCGCCCACTATTGATGCACCGCCACTGTCGATGTTTGATCTAAAGGACATTGCACAATCAGATTGTATAATGTATGGTCACCCTAATAGACCTACAAACTCAATCATCTGATGTGTCATTTCTCTTCTTGAATACAAAGACATGCTATTTTTTTTTTCTTGCCTTTTGCCGATAAGCTCAGATCACTCTCATGCCGTCTTGCCGTAGAAAGGCCAGGTACTCAACATGACATAACAAGCTTTGTTTTGTCCTTGAAGTTCAACGTTTACGAAGGATCTATGGATTGTCTCTGGACAGATAAGTGTGCGTTATGTGCCCCCCGGCTGTCATCTCTGATTGAAATATCTCTTTACGTGTCACCGATCTCCTCCGGGGATGAGGTCATAGGGGATATTCTGATAAGTACCTGCAGGGTGCTGCAAATTACATGGGTGGAGCCGCAACTGGAGACCGGCTGCCGACATCTCGAAATATCCGCCCGCGGGGTGCCTGCCAGTGGCGGCTGGTGCTCAAACATTTTGGGGGGGCGCAAACGAAAAAAATAAGAAAAAAATTGCAGCCTCACTGTGCCCATCAAATGCAGCCACTGTGCCATGAATTGTCACCACTGTGCCATGCCATCAAACGCAGCCACTGTTCCATCAATTCGCACCACTGTGCCATGCCATCAAACGCAGCCACTGTGCCATCAATTGTCACCACTGTGCCATGCCATCAAACGCAGCCACTATGCCATGCCATCAAACGCAGCCACTGTGCCATCAATTGTCACAACTGTGCCATGCCATCAAACGCAGCCACTATGCCATGCCATCAAATGCAGCCACTGTGCCATCAATTGTCACCACTGTGCCATGTCATCAAATGCAGTCACTGTGCCATCAATTCTCACCACTGTGCCATGCCATCAAACGCAGCCACTGTGCCATGCCATCAAACGCAATCACTGTGCCATGCCATCAAACACAGTCACTGTGCCATGCCATCAAACACAGCCACTGTGTCATGCCATCAAACACAGCCACTGTGCCATCAATTGTCACTACTGTGCCATGCCATCAAATGCAGCCACTGTGCTCCTCAATTGTCGCCACTGTGCCAATTGTCACCACTGTGCCCTTTAATTGTCGCCACTGTGCCCATTGTTGCCACTGTGCATGTCACTGTGCCCTTTAATTGTTGCCACTGTGCCCATTGTCATCACTGTGCCCTTTGTCACCACTGTGCCCATTGATGCCACTGTGTCCTTTGATGCCACTGTGCCCTTTGTCGCCACTGTGCCTATTGATGCCACTGTGCCCTTTGTCACCACTGTGCCTATTGATGCCACTGTGCCCTTTAATTGTTGCCACTGTGCCCATTGTCATCACTGTGCCCTTTGTCACCACTGTGCCCATTGATGCCACTGTGCCTATTGATGCCACTGTGCCCTTTGTCGCCTCTGTGCCCATTTTCGCCACTGTGCCCTGTAAAATGCACTTACCTTACTCCTTCCATGTCCTTCGATGTCTTGTCCTGCCTTGGTGACGCTTCAGACAATCAGGTTACCGATAACCAGAATCGGGGAACCTGATTAGCTGAGACGGCCGTCAGTCTTATCCAAGGGACGCAGCCCCCGTACGTTCCAAGTATAAGACATCCGGGAGCCGCTGGCTCTGATAGGCACTTCCGCACAGCCAACCAGCTGCCGTTATTCAGGTGGCCGGCGCTCAAGTTCCGGCAGCTGGCAACAATAACATACATTCATGCAATGCACGAATGTATGTTATTAGACTCAGTGGCGGGCGATAGCCAGAGGGGGCGGCGCTCCAGCACCCTCTATGGACAAACCGCCACTGGTGCCTGCCCATAACGCAACCAATCAGTTCAAATCCAGGACTTGTCTTTGTTTAATTTTGATAAAACGTAACATATTCACGTTATCATCACTTCCAGAGGGGTTTCTGGGGTCCTAATAGACCAGGGGCCCCTATCGGCGGTGAGGGGTTGGTAGGATCCCATGATGACCATTCTGGGTCAAATCTGAAGCTGGCCATGCATGGGTCAGTTCTGTGTCATTGTATTCTGACAGCGGGATTTCCCCACCAATTGGCCGCACAATTTTCCAACTTTTCATGGACGGGAAAGGCCGGAGATGGATCACAATTTGGCAGGTCCCTGCTGAACCATCTGAACATCAATCCATGTATTGGTGTCCCGGTCATGAGAAGTCGCAGTTGTAAAATTGTGTCCCTCTTCATACGATGTGAACAGTGAAGTCTGCTCCAAGCTTTACTAGCCTGGAGAGGTGGCGTCACCCATTGACTTCGAAGGTCCATCCATTGTTGACAAACCCTCCTCTCCCCTACAGCTGCTATTGGCTGATGCAGGGGAGCTGGATCATGTCAGCGGAGTAGAGCGGACTAAAAATAGGGGAGTCCTGGTGTCCACTGTGAGTAAACCATGCCCTATCTTTGGTGTCAGTAGGAGGAATAGTACCCCATTATTGGTGTCAATGGAAAGAATCTGCCCCATCGTTGGTGTCAGTGGGAGGAATAGTGGCTCATCCTTGGTGTCAGTGGGAGGAATAGTTGCCCATTGTTGGTGTCAGTGGGAGGAATAGTGGCCCATCCTTGGTGTCAGTGGGAGGAATAGTTGCCCATTGTTGGTGTCAGTGGGAGGAATAGTGGCCCATCCTTGGTGTCAGTGGAGGAAATAGTGGTCCATCGGTGTCAGTGGGAGGAATAGTGGTCCATCGGTGTCAGTAGGAGGAATAGTGGCCCATCCTTGGTGTCAGTGGGAGGAATAGTGGCCCATCCTTGGTGTCAGTGGGAGGAATAGTGGCCCATCCTTGCTGTCAGTGGAGGAAATAGTGGTCCATCGGTGTCAGTGGGAGGAATAGTGGCCCATCCTTGGTGTCAGTGGGATCAATAGTGGCCCATCCTTGGTGTCAGTGGGATCAATAGTGGCCCATCCTTGGTGTCAGTGGGAGGAATAGTGGCCCATCCTCGGTGTCAGTGGAGGAAATAGTGGTCCATTGGTGTCAGTGGGAGGAATAGTGGCCCATCCTTGGTGTCAGTGGAGGGAATAGTGGCCCATCCTTGGTGTCAGTGGAGGGAATAGTGGTCCATCGGTATCAGAGGGAGGAATAGTGGCCCATCAATGGTGTCAGTGGAGGGAATAGTGGCCCATCAATGGTGTCAGTGGGAGGAATAGGGGCCCATCGTTGGTGTCAGTGGGAGGAATAGTTGAAGGTACTGTGCCCTTTTGATAATGCTCCATAAGCCCCATTGTTGGTGTCAGTGGATGGAATGATGCACCAAGGGCCAGATAAAGGCAAGCAAAGGGCCGCATCCGGCCCCAGGGCCGCAGTTTGGAGACCTATAACCCTGTAAATCCAGAAAAATACCTGTTGATCTGGCAGAAATACACTCTGCTCCTATTATATTGTTATGGACTGACAACATGTAATTTGTTTAACTAAATGGTGTCAGCCCTGCACGGTTGTCTTTTGCTAAATTAGTCAAACCCTCCCAACATAGGCACTACTTGTTCTGTCATCCAAGAAAAGAACTGGGAGGGCTAATTTGACTCCTTGAGATGACAGATGAAGTGTGCACGAGACAGCTTTGGATTTCTGGCAGGATCAACAGGTATTTCCTTGCACTTATCGTACAAAACTCTTTAAATGGTAGACGTAATGGACCAAAAGGGGAGCAAATAACAGAAGATTTTGTCAGTTATAGTGGAGTTTTTATTTTTGAGGTTTCCACTAATGGATTCCGTGAACGAACCTTCATAGACCCCCCTTATTATTTTCCCACTCTGTTCCCCGGCCCAGGCGCCTCCGGTCTTTTTTTGCCGCATGTGTTTCCACTTTTATCCTGTCCCGGCGTGGCATTCGGTTGGCTTTGGCATTAAATACAGCAACTCATGGTCCCCCCCAATCATCGCATCAAGCAACGTTTCCAAGTGTCATGTGAGGAGATGGGGGGTCACCGTGCCAGATCTGTAAAGCGATCGCTCCGCCGGCTGAACCTGGGCGCGCCAGCAACGCAATGGATTCGCAGGAGCGGGCCAACATCTGCTGAGATGATCTTTGATACATTGTAAATACTCAGGAATATTAATTAACTCCAGCGGGGGGCGCCATATGGAGCAGATGTGATTTCCAGGATTTCTCCGGATTTGGAGAGTTGGGATAACGGAATAATAAGTGTTTATGTGAGAAGGATCAGATATTATTGAAGTGCGATGGAGGTTCCCATACGATAAAAGGGGAATTGGGGGGGGGGGGGTTGACTCTTTTTTTTTTCCTGGTATCTGTTGCTGCTTTCAGCCAAACCCAACCACCAGGATTGACCCCCCGGTGTCCCGAAAAAGCTGAGCCTTGTGCACAAAAGTCCCATACCTGCAAAAGAGGACCTGTCACCAGGGCTGGACTGGGACAAAAATTTGGCCCTGGACTTCATCCAAACTGGCCCACTTGGACAGGTCTCTCCCATGGCGGCCAGACAACTCCCGCCCCCCCCTGGCCAGCCAACCACAATGGCCACCCAAGCCCCCTCTCCCCCTTCACTAGCCATAAGCAGTTATACTTTACCAGAGTAGAACGGCTGGTACTGGTACTCTTATAGGCAGTACTAGTGGGGAAGTTAGACATTATTTCACCCGGGGCAAAAATCAGTTCGGTGCCCCCCCCCCCCCTTATGGGACAAGTTAAGGCAGGAGTGAGAAACTACCAGGCCATAGCTGTTGAGTCAGCTGTCTGTCCCCTCCCCTGTGCGCCTTCTGGTCCGCCCTGTGCTCCTCTGTCGTCCCCTCTGCTCCTCTGGTCCTCCCCTTGCTTCTCTGTTTCCCCCAGGTGAGCACTGCGGGGAGGGAGAGGCAGAGGAACGGAGGGGGGGCGGCGGTCCGCTGTCACTGAAGCCGGCCCACTGAGCCATCGGCCCACTGGGAAACTCCCGATGGCCAGTCCATCCCTGCCTGTCACCTCTTTTCATCGCCAGATAGCAGGAGAAAGGATAACGGAATGGCGTAAAAATATGCCTCTTACACAGTCATTGAGTGAAACGCGTTAGTCTGCACCTACAGGCATTTTCACATTTGTGTTGTTGTGGAAATTTTATGAACATGTATTAAATGTGTATTGTCATAGTGTCACCCAGTGTTAGCACTCCCGCAGCCCGCTCTAAAGAGCTGACTGGGGCGGACTGACGCTGGTTGAGTCCCGTCTGGTAGTGGAAAACTTCCTGGGATTGGAAGAGTGGGAATATGTCCGCCGGCGAAGGGCCCCTGTGCAATGTACAGAACGGTTGTCTGGGGGGGGGATATGTACGCTCTGCAAGGACATCATTTAAAGTGCGGATGTACGCTCGTGTGTCTCTGTGTGCTTGCCTCCCATCCACAGGAACGGTAGTATAATCCGGGTATGCGTTGTTCCCAACGCAGAATAAGGACTCATCCCAGCGGTAAATATGGGAGTCTTTGGCCCCATACACACGATAGAATCCATCCGCTGAAAAATCCCAGTGAATGGGTTTCAGCGGATAGATCCTATGGTGTGTACACGCCAGCGGATCTGTTTCCGCGGATATTTCTCCCCTGGGATGGATTCCAGCAGATCGAATATTCGCTGACATGCAGAACATATCCATCTGCTGGAGTCCATCCCAACGGATGGATCCGCTGGTCTGTATAGACTCACCGGATCCATCCGTCCGAAGGGATCCCCCGCATGCGTCGTAATGATTCGACGCATGCGTGGAATTCCTTATATGACCGCGTCGCGCACGTCGCCGCGTCATAATCGCGGCGACGGCGCGACACGTCATCGCCAGAGGATTTCGGCGCGGATTTCAATGCGATGGTGAGTACACTCCATCGCATGAATATCCGCGGAAATCCTCGAGAGGATTTATCCGCGGAAACGGTCCGCTGGACCGTATTCGCGGATAAATCCTCTCGTGTGTATGGGGCCTAAGAGTTGTTATGGTCAGAGACAGAGTTCATGTTTGTTAGCCATGCGGCTTCCTTTGTTTAATTGAAGAGCATGGCTTCCGGGTAAAGCCTACACGCTGTCCCTGCCCAGACACGTTGGTGGAGAAACCCTTGTTGCCAATCACAGAGGTCAGACGTTTCTTGTGGTTTCTTGTGGTTGGTGATCAGGTTTGCACACATCTCAGGAGGGATTTTGGTCCTCTCTTCTTTACAGATCTTCTCTACATCCTTAAGGTTTTTTGGCAACTCAAAGTTTCAGCTCCCTCCTTAAATTGTCTATGGGATTAAGGTCTGGAGACTGGCTAGGCCACTCCAGGACCTTAATGTGCTTCTTCTTGAGACAATTCTTTGTTGCCTTGGTGGTATGTGTTGGGTCATTGTCATGCTGGAAGACCCGTCCATGACCTTTCTTCAGCGTTCTGGCTGAGGGAAGAAGGTTCTCATCCAAGATTTTACAATACATGACCTCCTTTTTTAGCCCCTAATGAGGCAAAATCAGCCTGTACCTTTAGCAGAGAAACAGCCCCAAAGCATCATGTTTCCACCTACGTGCTTGACTGTAGGGATGGTGTTCTTAGGGTCATAGTCAGCATTTTTTCCAAATGTTTTCTTCTAAGATTTGGCTCCATCCATCTTCCCATCAACTCTGACCAGCTTCCCTGTCCCTGCTGAAGAAAAGCATCCCCACCACATGATGCTGCCACCACCATGTTTCACGGTGGGGATGGTGTGTTCAGGGTGATGTGCAATGTTAGTTTTCCTCCACACATAGCGTTTTGCTTTTAGGCCAAAAAGTTATATGTTGGTCTCATCTGACCAGAGCACCTTCTTCCACATGTTTTCTGTGTCCCCTCCCCCACATGGCTTCTCACAAACTGCAAACAGGACTTCTTATGTCTTTCTTTCTCCAATGTCTTTCTTCTTGTCACTCTTCCATAAAGGGCAGATTTGTGGAGAGACCACTAATAGTTGTCCTGCGGACAGATTCTCCCCCCTGAGCTGTGGATCTCTGCAGCTCCTCCAGAGTTACCATGGGCCTCATGGCTGCTTCCCTGATGAATGCTCTCCTTGCCCGACCCGGTCAGTTTAGGTGGACGGCCAGGTCTTGGTAGGTTTGCAGTTGTGCCCATACTCTTTCTATTTTCGGATGATAGATTGAACAGAAGCTCCGTGAGATG
Organism: Rana temporaria; assembly: GCF_905171775.1. NCBI lineage: Eukaryota > Metazoa > Chordata > Amphibia > Anura > Ranidae > Rana > Rana temporaria. The sequence continues at coordinate 671,561,899 of NC_053489.1, read as the reverse complement.
TTTAAAGCTTGGGAGATTTATTTATAACCTAACCCAGCTTTATACTTCTCCACAACTTTATCCCTGATGCCGACAGCGTGAGGAGAAAAAAAAGTCGATCACCGGCTGCTGAGTGAGGGACATCGGTCCCCAGTGGAAGAGGCAATTCTGCCTCATTAGTGGACACAAGTACCGCCTGCCAGTGCCCCCTGCCAGTGACAATCAGTACCACCTATCAATGCCCATCACTGCCACCTAGCAATGCCCACCAGTGGTGCCAGTCAGTGCCTCATTAGTCTAATAAATATTCCAATCGCACACCTTCCTGGGGAAACGGTTCATAAATCCAAACTTGCCTGACGAAGAGGTCCCACGTGGCCTCGAAACGTTGCACCTCTTGTGAAGTTTTCTGTGCATTAAAAAACTTTTTGGACGTTATAGACGATCCGTGGTGTTCTGGCGAATATGTTCAAGTGCCTCGTCAGTGCCACCTAGCAGTGCTGCCTATCAATGTCACCTACCAGTGCTGATCAGTGCCCATCATTGCCACCCACCAGTGCCCATCACTGCCACCTGTCAGTGCCACCTATCAATGCCACCTATTAGTGCTAATTCTCAGTGCCCACCAGTGCCACCTATCAATGCCCTTCAGTGCCACCTCTGTTTCACCTCTCAGTGCCCACCAGTGCCACTTCTCAGTGCTCACCAGTGCCACCTATCGGTGCCCACCAGTGCCCATCATTGCCACCTATCAGTGCCCATCACTGCCACCTATCAGTGCCCATCACTGCCACCTATCAGTGCCACCTATCAGTGCCATCAATTAGTGCCAATTCTCATTGCCCACCAGTGCCACCTATCAATGCCACCTCTGTGTCACCTCTCAGTGCCCACCAATGCCACTTCTCAGACCCTATCGGTACCCACCAGTGCCGCCTATCGGTGCCCATCAGTGCAGCCTCATCAGCGTGCATCATTGAAGGAGAAAAATTACCAGTTTGCAAAATTTTATAACAAAATATAAAATGGTTTTGTATTTTTTTTTTTTTTTTTTATTGGTCTTTTTTATTTAAAAAAAAAAAAAACAGAGGTGATCAAATACCACCAAAAGAAAGCTCTATTTGTGGGAACAGAACGATAAAAATGTCATTTGGGTACAGCGTTGCATGACCGCGCAATTGTCATTCGAAGAGTGACAGCGCTAAAAGCTGAAAATTGGTCTGGGCAGGAGGGGGGTTTAAGTGCCCGGTAAGCAAGTGGTTAAATAAATAATAAAAAAAAACAGTGGCCCAGATTTATTAAGCAATTGCGCCTGCGTAACCATAGTTACGCAGCGCAATTGCTGACTTGCGCCGGCGTAACGAGTTCTGATTCAGAGAACTCGTTACGCCGGCTGCAGCCTAAAATCTGCGTGGCATAAGGCTCTTATGCCACGCATATTTTAGGCTGCATTCTAGCGATGACCGCTAGGGGGCACTCCCATTGTGCTCAGTGTATAGTATGCAAATTGCATACTTACGCCGATTCACAATGTTGCGTGCCCCCTGCGTACGCAAGTTACGTCGTTTCCGTACGGCGTGTTTAGCGTAAGGCTGCCCCTTCTAATAGCAGGGGCAGCCAATGCTAAACTATACCCGGCGTTCCCGCGTCGCGACGTTCGAATTTTACGTCGTTTGCGTAAATGAATCGTGAATGGCGCTGGACGCCATTCACGTTCACTTTGAAGCAAATGACGTCCTTGCGACGTCATTTGCCGCAATGCACGTCGGGAAAGTTTCCCGACGGAGCATGCGCTCTACGCTCGGCGCGGGAGCGCGCCTAATTTAAATGATTCCCGCCCCCGGCGGGATCATTTACATTGCGCGCGCTTACTCCGGGCAATTTTGCCGGCGCGCCCTCGCAATTTACGGAGCTGCTGCTCCGTGAATCGAGGGCAGCGCAAAATATTTGCGGGGGCGCAGGGCAAAATCGTTGCCCTGCGCCTCCGCAAATAGAGCGCAATTCTTTCTGAATCCGAGCCATTATATATACATATATATATTTCTAACAAGACATGGGACGGGCATCACAGATGTAATTCTGCTTCAAGGGAAATGAGATCTTTGTATTGATCTAAACACAAAATAATATTTACAGAATGAGTCTCAGGTGCTTCCTGCCTTCACCTAAATACAGACGGACCATTCACTGTGCCCGTCACCCATCTCACCAGTGGCCACGCCTCTAGCTGCGTCTTATTATACGGGAGAGAGCGCAGTATACGGGATCAATAAATCTCTCACCGGCTTGTATGTGTCGCTCCCTTATGGGACGGATGAGTGCGGC